>NW_027282274.1:0-15000 GCF_046629955.1 Centroberyx affinis
GGCTTGTACGTCTTGGGATGTCTTGCCTTGCTTGCCTAAACTGATGTTAGCAGTACAATTTTAGAGAGAGGAAAAGCGTCATTAACCTTGAACCTGTTTCAACCCGCCTACTACACTTACTGCAGAAGTGAGGCGTGGACTAAGTGTCTAATGAGATATTGTCCCAAGTAGGCATCAACCACAGATTACAAATGAAGAACCTTTGTAGTGGTTAGTAAGTTGGCAAGTGGCAGTGGATGGCAAGTAAAAGATCTGGAATTCAAACAGGCCAGGCCAGACAGGTAAAAGGGTTTGGAACAGGTCCAGGATGGGAATGAGTCAGGGCCAAGCAGGTGACAGATTTGGAGCGGGACCAGGCCAGACAGGTCAATGATTTGAAACGGGGCCACAGCGGCAGCAGCATTGTACTCACACGGCAGCGCCTCCAGTTCCTTGGTGTCCTCGTCTTTCTCGCTGTCTCGGTTCTCCTCCTCGCTGTCCTTCCTGAACTCCAGAGGAGATGGCAGCTCGGTCTCCTCCGTATGGGCGTTCTGCTCATCCACCACTGGACAGAGGCAAGACGGATAGGGGGTTAAACAGGGAGGGATGAGGGATAGGATGAACAGGGGGAGATAAAGAAGAAAGATAAATGGGGGAAATTGATGAAAAAAGGGCAATAAACTAAATGCATTTTTCATAAAAGCTGACTTTCATTGTGAAACTACAGTACCTGGGTATGGTATACATGTCTCAAATTCTGTTTTATGCTCTATATATTAAATGATAAATCTTCTCTCATATCTTGCATATCTCTATATCTATATATGTATATATATAGAGGTATATGACTCTACTTGCTCCAAGAGATATCTGTATGTCTTTTATCTATGTGCTTCCCACAGTTTGTTCAATGATGTACCGGATATGTAGTCTAGTGGGTTTACCTCTCTCAGCCTGTTCGATGATCTGTCGGACAGCTTTCTTCAGACTGTTGGCCCTCAGCATCAGCTGCTCCCTGCCTTTGAACAGCCGGTGCGGAGAACCCCCTCCTCTCTTCTCCGTCTCCTCCTCCTCCAGCTTCTCCTTCAGCTCCGTCAGGCTCTCCTCGCTGGCCTCTTCCTCCTCCTCTTCCTCCTCCTCCTCCTGCTCCTCCTCCACAATGGGAGGCGTGGAGTGGGGAAGAGGAGGCAGGGCCTGGCACTCCGTGTTGAGGGTCTGGAGGAGGGAGTCCAGCTTCTCGTTCAGGATGGCACACTGACGGGCAAAGAGGAGGAAGAGAGATCGGCAAGGTGAGACGGCGCGCTGCGGCAGCATCCGCAGGACAGCAAAAACTCAGAAATTCAATACAGGGATTTTTTATTTCAGAACGGGCTGATGGATTTTGATGGCGTTGTTTGTGGAGCTTACTTTGAGAGACATGGTGTCGCACTCGTCTGCGTTCTCTGTGCTTTTCTCGTAGGTTTTCCCCACTTTGGCAACAAAATCCTTCACTGTCTCGCACAGGATCCTAAAAAATTGGAAGAAAAAGATATATGTATATATACTGTGTGACAAAGATATACAAGCTGAAATGGTGAGTCAGAGCTCCGCTGGCAATTCCAAAGTCTAGGCTAACGACCTCTTAAAACACATTTTTACAGACAGACTTTTAACTAATTTTACTCTTCTTGCATTGTCCTTTTTTCCCTTTTTTAATTAAAGTCTTTTATTATTTATCGTACTGGCTTTTATTTACTACATTGTTGTTTTAGCGTTTGCAAGGCACTTTGTAATTCTGCTTTTGAAGACTGCTATAAAAATACAGTTTCTCACAGCTGTGCCCCTAGAAATAAGCCTAATTAGTTAGTTTCTGATGGTTTTAGTCCAGTTGTTTGTTGGAGTCACTCACTTGGCAGAGGAGATGACCACAGAGTGCTGGTCAGAGTTGAGGATCTTTGTGAGGTGAGTAGCTACTGAGTCTTCATAGGTTGATATGTGAAACTGGAGCATAAAAACACACAAAATAGTTGTGAGAACCGGGAGAGTGTGTGTGACTGTGTGTGAATACTAAGCAAAGCAAAAGGAATACATAAACACTGGATCTTGCTCCCTGAAAGCTCTTTCTGTATTTTGACCCATTCGTCTTCTTCAGATTTCCCTCATCACTACTTGAACCATTACAAAATGTTACAAAAGTAAAGCTTAGTGGGAGCAAGACTCACTTTGGGAATATTTTTTTCCTTTGTCCAATTCTGAACCTGCACCTGGGACTGAGTTGAGTTTGAGATGTCATACACTATTTCCATTGTGTGCGTGTGTCTACTCATGTCTGTCTCTCTGAGTTTAAGGCTGTGTTTGATTGTGCCTACTGATGCGTGTGAATATCTGTCTGCGTCCACTGTGTGTGTGTGTGTGTGTGTGTGTGTGTGTGTGTGTGTGGACTCGTGGGAGTACCTGGCAGTCGTCGGCTCCCTCAGGCGTGGCAGGGCAGCTGTGTTTGGGTGGGATCTTGATCTCGTAGGTCATGATGCTCCAGCGGTCCAGCATCTTGGTGCTGGCCCTCTCTAGCTTCTCCAGGATCTGGGGCAGCTGGGTGTCATCGTCACACGACGGGCCCCAGCCCAGCACCCGCGCCAGGTCGTTGCCCGTGCCCAAGGGCAGTACACCCAGCTGGCACTGAAACACACACACAGAGGGTTTATTGGGCATCGGGGAATACACGCCTGCTGCATTCTGAATGAGGGGTGTGTGTGTCTGTGTATGCTTTTATATACAGTATATATATAAATATATATGTATGTGTTTGTGTGAGCTTGCCAGAAGCAAAGGCAAAGAGCCCAGCTGGCACATCGACCAAAGACACGTCATCATTTGTTGCCTACTTTATTCCAACAATGGCTACGTAATCTGGCTATTGGCCATACTCAGGTTAAGGAAATATTTGGATTTACATGAACATTTGATACCCTGCGACTAAGTATCCCTGTTGCCATGAATAAATCAGTTAACAGAATGGTCCTGTCCTGTCCTGAGGTGTCCCATCCACAGATGAGAACAGTCCGGACAAAAGTATGACCCCCTACCCCCTCCCTAATTGGCTGTGCAATAGTAGGTTATTTCTAATACAGGGAAAAGAAATGGCAATCCCAATTGTAAAAGTAAAAGTAAGTGCTGCTTGTCGCCATGTTTATTGTTGACAGCAAAATATACCCATAATGCTGTGCGAGCCTGAGTTTGTGCAGACGCCATAAGACAAAAGTGAAAGGAGTGAAGATGTTTACATGCCACAGTAACCTGTTTAAAATCAGAGTAAGCCAAGCGGCTTAACAAGGTTTCTCAGAATCAGAGTATGAGCTTAACCAGGTCGTTCTCACCCAGTTATGTTTACATGAATTGACCCAAAACCAGGTTACAATCCAGGTTAAGAACGGCATTCTCCAGCCAAGGTATGTGTATGTGTATATGTATGTGTGTGTTACCTGTTTATGAAGGTTGAGCTTGTCGATCTCTGAGAGGACCCAGCCCACACTGCCATCACCGCCACACACCAGGATCCGGAAGTTGTCAAACTTCTGAAACAGGCGCAGACTGACAAAAACACAACAAATACACCTTCAGTTACCCTACGGGGTCAGATTACATCTTGGAATCCGATACATGTACGTGTGTATGGATGTTTTTATGTGTACGTGTGTATCCATAGACATCAGAATTGGGGAAACTGGTCATATGTGTGTTCCTCACCCTAGATGCGGCCCGCCGTTGACCAGGTCAAAGACTTGGGCCGGGTTGAGGAGCTGCTTGAAGCGTCGTAGGAATTTCACCCCCTGGTTGTCGCCGCTCTTGGAGTTAACAAAGACCAGCAGGGGACTGGCACACGATGGGGGACAGGTGGCCTTCCAGAAGCCTGAGGGGAAATTGCACAAACAGAAAACGAGTTAGGGGGAAAAACACGGACGGTCGATTCTCTACGCAGCAGTAATAAGGTGCGTTTGAAACTAGAGCAGCGCTGCTGGATGCAACGGCTGGCATGGGAGAACTCTGTCATCGTTACACGACCTCATCAAAGTCTCAGTGTGTGTGACAGCGAGCGGAAAGAGTACATGGGAGCGCAGCACATGCCAAAAACACGTGTCTCGCTCAGCAGAAGAGCACAAACACACACCCACACACACAGACATGCACATACACACATATGCTAATCTGGGGGAGCTAATGCAGACAAGAGGTTTGTGCGCTTACAGCAGCATCCATCATATGGCAGAACTGTACACCGCCACTATCTCAGCAGCTTTATGTGCGTTAAGGCTTCCACCGTGTGTGTGTGTGTGTGTGTGTGTGTGTGTGTGTGTGTGTGTGTGTGTGTGTGTGTGTGTGTGCAGGGGAGGATGGTGACAGTCCCTATTGGCGCTGCCATCTACTCCGTTTTCTGTCTTTTCCCTCCTGCCACTCCCTCCTTTTCTATTTCCCCTTGCATCCCCCTTCCCCTTTTCCTTCCACTCTACAACTCTCTCTCTGTGTATCCTCTTTTTTTTTTTCCTTTTGCCCCCCCCCCCTTCTCTCTCTCTCTCTCTCTCTGTGATCTTGTCAGCCAAGGATGGATGGAGGGAGGGGGAGTGGAGGAAAGGGAGGGAGGGAGGGGGAGTCACGACGTTCCAGCACGTGCTACAGTCAGCCCTCAGCCAATTACAACCAAACTCTCCCTCTTCCCAGCCTGCACTGGGGCAGAGGGGGTCCTGGCACGTGAGGAGATGCAGAGGGAGAGACAGAGAGAGAGAGCGAGAGAGAGCGAGAGAGAGAAAGAAGGGACGGGTATCTTCATTTTTATTTGCTGGTCCTCCTCTTTCTGTTTTCATCTTATCCTCCTTCTCTTCACCGGCTTCCCCATCCTCCCTTCCTCTGCCTCTCTTTTATCTATCTTCCAATTAGCTGATGCTCTCAGCCTTTCACTGACTGTGTACTGTATGTGTGTGTGTGTGTGTGTGTGTGTGTGTGTGTGTGTGTGTGTGTGTGTGTGTGTGTGTGTGTGTGCGTGTGTGTGTGACCCAGCCGTTGGGTTCAGCAACAGTAATCCAATCACACATGCTTATCTGAGTCTGCCTCGCAGGCGCTGATCTCCATCTTCAATGGGTTTAATGTGGACTCTGGTCTCCGCACTGACACACACACGCATACACACATACAGACACAGACTCACACATACTATACACACAGAGGCATACAGACAACACACAAATACACACACACACACACACACACACACACACACACACACACACACATTATGTCCTACTGTGGTTGAACAGAGAGCCCGAAGGGAGCCTCTGGGTGCTTTGCAGCCATCTGCAGAGCTCTTCTTTTTTGTCTGGTGTGTTCATGTGTGTTCAAAGACGCGTGTGAATCTCCATGAAATGTTACATGTTACTGTGTGTGTCCATTTTTACAGCCCGGCGAAAGCATCCACCCATACAACTTCACACACACACACACACACCTGGACCCACATCTCATCATAAGGTGCCTATCTAATTTAAGCCCTTCTCACCTCGGAAAGGTATGTGTGCATCCGTCTGATAGGGCTATTTTTATCCACCTACCTATAAAAGACACAGGCAATTTCCTGGAACATACAGCAGCTGCACCCCCCCCCCCCCCCCCCACCTCTTACCACACACAGGAAGCAAACAACAGAGTATGGATTTGATATCAAGACAGATTACAGTGAGCGAAAACAATAACATTAGCTTTCCCTTTCCATTTTCCAACACGCGGTCCGACAGTTCACAGGAGACCCTTAGGTGAGTGCATGGATGTTGATGCCTTGATGAAATAAGAGTGAATCATCGCTCTTTCACTCCCCTCCCTCCTCCCGCCCATCCTTCCACGTGACAGACGAGAAAGGTCAGGGTTCAGAGAGAAAACATCAGCCGACCAAATGGGGTGAAACCTCGTTTATTCACCCCTAAAACGCAGCGATCGCTCACTGGCGCTCCCTGACATCAACCTTCCAGTGAGTCAGCGTGATTGCATAGGTGAGTGTGTATGCGTGTGTGTGTGTGTGTGTGTGTGTGTGTGTGTGTGTGTGTGGTGCCTACCATCTGAGTCGATGCTGTTGAGCGCCGTAGGGGGAATGATGGAGACTTTGCACTGACCCAGAGGACATTTGCGCGGGTACAGGTCCATGCAGGCTGCGTGCACCTAGAGGAACAACACAGAATAATTTCACATTTTCACATTTCAGAGATTTATCAGTCAGACAAATAATACCGGCATCAGTTTATGAGATGTTATCTATGGGCTCAGTGTGAGCGTGAGTATGCTAGGCATGGTGCCATCTCCAATCTGTCCCTGTGTTCACAAACTTGCTTTTAGAGGCTTACATATTACAACCAACTAGCAAAATCCAGTTCAGTCTCTGCAGTAATATGAGGTAATCAAGCCGTAATCAAGGCTGTGATGATGCCGTTTGTACCCTTAAATGTCCTTATAATGAATTACCATGATGAACTTCTCATTTAATTTAAATCCTGTGTAAATTTTAATTTAATTCGGCTGAGGCAAATCAGCGTTTACAATGTATGTGTATGTGACAGATATCTTACCATAGCTTTGCACCAAAGGCAGCGCCAGTCCTGCAGTCTCAATACGCTGCCACATGTCTTATCACACACAGCACACTTGGCACTGACAGGCAGGTTGCCCGCCAACCACTGGTGAGGCATAGCAATCTGCGGGTTACACACACGCACACACACACACACACACACACACACATACACTCCATTAGGAAAATGGACAACACTTCACGCTGTCTATTTCTATCTATTATTTCCTCTGGGAGCACTTGTCTTTTGTTGCTTTCCTCACATCTTCTCCTTTCTCAGTCACTTCTGAATTCATGTGCATAATAACATAAAACAGCTGTATTGAAGCACACACACTGGGGTTCGACAATTGAAGCTGCCTGTAGCCGACATTTCGTGTCAATACACAATATGTATGACCATTCTTACAGCCCAAAAATTACAAGGATTCAGCGTTTCCCCCAGAATGTTTTTTTCTTGGCTGGTGGAAAAGCCTCTGAAACAGTATTTAGATCACGGGACACTAAAACTCTCCACTGAAACCCAGACTAACCTAATTCTTTAAGGGTTCGCAGCTCTTACATGTAGGGTGACCCATCTCACATATTCAATAGTAGGGGAAACTCTGGGATACATTACTGCCTTAAAATGAAGAATTAATTTACAAAAACATTATTGCACAATTACATGAAAGACTGCTTTTATGTAGCTGTGGTCAGTTAAGAACTTCCATCATATTGGCAGTAGACGACATGACTGGCAGACATTTAAAAAAAAAAAAAAGGGCTGATATCAGCCAAGTATATTGGCAAATATATTGGTCTAACCCTGAAAACTCACACAAAAATGCTGGGCACTCCAATGGACACACACACACACACACACACACACACACACACACACAAACTTACCCCATCCTCATCCTCAATGATGTCCTTCCCTATGGAAGCTAGGGTCGTCCATTTACAGTTATTAGTGGCTCGGACGGCACAACGTTTGTGGGCTTTGAATTTGCACACTGAAAAACACAAACAGCCGACATACACATCTGTCAGTCTGTATGACAATCATTTCCACTTTTTTTAGCAGTTCATAATAGTCAACAGCTTCATATTTTAGTACTGTAAGAGATGGATACAGTTGAAGAATAAAACATTTAGGTGTGTTGTAGTAATGGGTTGCTTCAATAAGCTGTTCGTATTAACTGAAAACAAATATCAACAAAAATTCTATAATCTTCTATAGCTTTTTTCACAAGCTCAAAGTAACTGTGCAAAAACATGCAGGACAGATGTAAAATACATTGATCATATGTTGAACAGAAACGGCCTGCACAGTACAGTCTCATAATGAATCAAGCCCTAATGAGCTGTCAGTACTTAGCAATTACTAGCCTCCCTAAGCCTGTTCTGCAGCTACGAATCTGACAGACAGTAGCAAAGCCTGAGGACTTAGCTCCACACTGTAGGTCTCAATCCATTTATCTGTATCCAGCGGCATGCAGCCTAGCCAAGCTAAGAAAACCCTGAGCCCTGGGTCCCATATGCTGCTTGATCCAGCTCCATATTATACTGTCTGGATTACTGTGTTAAACCACACAGATACCTCAGATACTGACACTGACACATGCATGTGTTTTGGTAGCATTAGTCACTTTGCTCACTTTGCAGGGATAGAGTGGTGCAAATGAATAACTCTTGACTGTCTGCTACATGTTAAATGTAATCTACTTCCTCATAATCCTCACTGGCTTCATCTAAATACAGATTGAACACATTAGCACTGAGGGCCAGACCAAAGGACACAGCAGCCCACATCAGGCCAAAATATTTCAAATGTTTTTGTTTTGTTTTGCTCTTTTGCCAAGTCATCCATCAACTCAACAGCTTCCTGTATTGGGAGATTTACATGTATGGTAAGTAGGGTTGCAAAATTCCGGGAATTTTCAAAGTTGGAAACTTTCCATGGGAATTAACGGGAATTAACGGGAATTTATGGGAATAAACGGGAATAAACCAGGAATTTACTAAATTGAAGGTATGCTCTTAATAGGGAACTTAAATATAGTTGGGGAAAATATATTTTAGCATAATCCTGACTAAAACAACCAGATATCATGCAAGTACAGTTGAATATCTATGCTATTCCTCCATCACATGCACACATAGCACACTGCTTACTGCAGGGCTGTTGAGACCACGCCCCCTACATGCAACTCAACATTCATGTTTTTGTTCTTCAATGAAAGAATTGATTGTTCAATAAAATATTTAACACTTGATAAAGTTCTACTTACAAATAAATCTGTTTTAATTGTATTATTTTGGATGGATGTCTGCTTATAACAAAACAAATATTTATGCTTGGATATGATACCTTTCCATTAAATTACCCTCAATTCCCAGTTAATTCCCATTAATTCCCATTAATTCCCATAAATTCCCATAAATTCCCATAATTCCCATGGAAAGTTTCCAATCTGGAATATTTCCAAAATTCCCCAGCTTAACTTCCCATGGAAATTTACCGGAAACTTTCCGGAAATTTACCGGAAATTTTCCACCCCTTTGCAACCCTAATGGTAAGGCAAGCGCAGTTCAACCCTGGTTTCTACTGGGCAGACCTGCCATCTAGACCTTATTCCCATGGTGAACTTATGTGGGAAACTCCACCCGGAAGAGTCCAGCTATGGACTCTTCCAGCTCTTCCTATGTCCCGCAAAGGTTGTGAATCGAACATCGTACATTAATCACTTCAAAGATTACCCACTAAAAAACTAGAAACATCTCAAGAATCCCAAGGGATATAGGTTCATATTTTGGCCCAGTATGCTACCGAAATCTTAAATTCCATTGTAACTGTGTTGTGGTCTATCATATAAGTCCTCACTTATATGCTGAAGTATACACATTCAGAATATATATACTTGCCAATCTTCTGGGTAGAGTTTTCCACCACAAGTGTTCAAATAGTTGCCATGGGAATAAGGTCAGATTCCTTTTACAAAACAAGAACTAAAAAAACCACTTTCAGGCTGGGTGATGAAGTGACTCTAACACTGACAACCCTGATCATGTACATCTGTCAAGGTGCATGTGTGCTCTGTATGCATGAGAAAAGCCACTGTAACACAAGGAGCGGCAAGTGGTCACACGTTACATGGAACTTCAATGCACTCAATACAAGTGGCTCTGGACCAGAGTGTCGGCCCAATGAGTGAAATGTAAATGTAATGTGAATACTTCATATGACAACGTATGGGCGGAGAGAAATTGCTCTCACTGGTTTCTCCATTATGGATGAGATAGACACTTAGTGGAGTCATGAATAATATCTATACTCTGGAGAGCTGTGTTTCCAACAGCCCCACCCCTCGCTCATACACGCACACACACACACACACACACACACACACACACACACACACAAACTTTGGTGTCATCAGGCATCCTACAGATATCTCCGCTCGGTTTGAAACCGCCAGGAAACGTGGAGTCAGATCCAAACAAAGTCAGTCATATCCGGCAGCAGCAATCGATGTCTCAATCTAGCCTACCACTAAATGCTGTTAGGGAGCATTAGCAGAACATTAAGAGAATCCAGAGGACATGATACCGCAGCCTGTTAATGGCCTGGGCATTCTCAAATCAGACTGGAACAAAACACTGTAAGTGCATGAGTGTGTGTGTGATACAGAGATAGAAAGAGTTTGTGTTTGTGTGTGTGTGTGTGTGTGTGTGTGTGTGTGTGTGTGTGTGTGTGTGGCTGGGTAACACAGATCAATCCCCATCGACCGTCCTGCGCCGGAAATCGAAGGGAAATATAAGCAGCTCTGATTGCTGTGAAATTGTTTGTCTGGCTGCTCTCAACATTTAATAGAGACACTCTCCCCCTCTCTGTGTTTTTTTTTCTCTCTCTCTCTCTCTCTGCCATTCTCACATACTGTTACTCTGCTTCTCGTGGGCGTTTCTCTCTCTCGCTCTGTCTACTGAGTCAATACAGTATCCATAAGCTCCTATTGGATTGGATTGAACAGCGTCTTTATTCGGTATGGATATACAACTTTATCTGAGCGTTACTTATTGACAGCAAAACAAAACAACTGTAAGTTTGTTTGCTGTCAACAAGTCTGTTAATCCTTTATGGCATGGGATCAAATGAATGTGAGTAATACGGAGCTCCAGTCACTACAGCGGGTCGTCAGTGAAGCCCGCACTGCAGCGTGTTTCGATGAAGGTCCTGCGAGCTCAATTGAGTTGAACATTATCTTCCTATTGTTGGTTAAGGGTTGCGATGGGAGGGTGGTAAGTTGATTTAGATCTGAGCACCGGAGCACAGGAGATAGATGCTGCTTTAATGATGCTCTCTCTCTCTTTCTCTCTCTCTCACTCTCTTTCTCGTGCCCTCTCTCCTCTGGATATGAGAGGGCCTCATTGTAGTAGATAATGAGCACTCGATGGAGAGGCTCTTACTGCCCACACACATGCACACACACGCACACACATATCAACACACACACACACACACACACAGGGGAACATTAGCCTAATTAGAATGAGAGGATATGCAGATGGTGCTCATTAAGTTCTGCTGCCTGTCACTGACACTTTACATTACACCAGCTAAAAGAAAGCAAAAAATAGTGCCCCTCCTCCCCCTCCCCCTTTCCCTCCACCACCACCCGCATGCCCCCCTGCTCCACCTCACTGTTCTTTCACAGACGAGGTGTGGAGATGACTAAAGCCAGACACTAGACACCGAGGATCAGGGAACAAGGGGCTGTGGCGTCATTCACCAGCTGAATGAGCAGATTTTTACAATATTGTGTGAATGGGGAGACGATAGACGCTAAAATTAAAAGGTTTGATTCGACGCCTAACTAACAAGCTATGAGGTAAGAGCGCATGCATATGGGCTGACGCACACAAGCGTTCACTTTGTCTACGCTATGTTAATGGCAGCTCACCACTAGCTTCCTCCATCCCCATCCTTCCCGCTAACAGCTTGATAGGCATCCAGCCTCACAACCCACAGCATTTCAGAGACTCACGCTGGCTCCAGCACATCCAACCTGCTTCACTTGCACAGACAGTTGAACAAAGAATCCCACTTCTTCTCGGTTCACAGGTTCACAAGTCTCATTTCCATTTTATCCAAGCTTATCCAGTATAATCCTACACCTTCCCAGTTTACAGGCCAGCAAATTCCAAGGCTTCTGGTTCCAATTGATTCGACTCAGCACTACACCCAAGCTGGGTTAAATAGGAAAAGAGAGTAGAAAGTCCCTCTGTGTGTGTCGCAAGCAAATACAGCAAAGCAGGACTGTGTGCTTCACCATGAACACACAGTGTATGAGCATGTATTTGACAGTAAATATGTGTATATATATTTATATGTCCACATCTGTGTGTGTGTGTGTGTGTGTGTGTGTGCTGCTTACCTTCGCAGGAGAGGCCGTGGGAGGTGACCCCAGACAAGCTATCTTTACAGACGTTGCAGAAGGTGGGGCGTGCATGGGAGCAGGCGTACCAGTTGTGCATCCCTGAGAAATGTTCCACATTAAACTGTGCCGTCTGGCAAACGAGAGGTTAAAACAGGTTGGCAGCACAGAAAGGCAAGTACAGTGAACTTCATCATCATGATTATCACATCTATTACACAATGTTACAAGCAGGTCACTTTTTTGTCACTCTAGAATTTCATTAAGAATTACTACAATTCACAAAGGTATTTTACTATGTTTTACTATGCTAATGACATTATTTCATTATACTTGCAGTGAAGTTGTTAAACATCAACATTCATTTCAAATGGTCTTGTTCAACACCACACTCCTCTCCCTGATCCCACTGCCAGACACACACACTCACACTCAACACCTGATCATTGATTCCTTGTCTATTAGGTTTGCCTTAGTAATGTCTGGTGTTACTGCTCTATAGAGACTCATGAGGACTGTCTGGGAAGCTGTCTGGTGTAAGGAAAGCACACAGCATGGCATACAACATGGCCACACAGGAGGAGCCCTCCACTCGCTGACACAGTCATTAGTGTGGCTCCACTGCTCCGCGATTCAAACAAGAGCAACGCTGGTCAAGAAAACTGGATGGTTCTGTAACAGTGTTAGTGCCAGGGCCCGCTGTGCACGCAACCCAATGTGAGCGGTGCACTGTACATGTGTGGGCGTTGCGTCTGCAGTACTTGGTGCCGCCGTACATACAGTTTGTATTTGTGTTTGACAAGTAGAATTGTAACGGGTAATAATAAACCGGGACACTCAGATTCCTACAGTAACATATATGGAGGAGAGCCCAGTAATTAATTGTGTCTGTGCTGACATCTTGGCAGGGGTGTATGTGTGTGTGTGTGTGTGTGTGCACATGTGTGTGTACCCTGTGGTGTGCGAGCTCTGGGGGTGCTGCTGCATTGCAGTGCAGTGGGGGCTGAGGGACGGGGTCTTATATAAGATTTCCTCCCAAATCAAAGCCATTAACATGCAGTACTGCTTTCCTCCTGCGCTCTCCTCCACACCGCGCTCCGCACAACCCGGCGCTGTCAACAGATAGCCCACATTTAGACTCTTTTTTACATCTTCCACTGATGTGAAACATTTAAAAGCGGATCCGTTTGGTGAAAAAATGCCACAGTGGCACTTCAGCAGTTGTGCTGAGTGTCTGTTTTCTAGATTCTACGTGAAAGATTGTATTTGATAAAAGAGCTGAGCACCAAAATGAGTATTGTGATGCTCAGTTGAATGGTGGACACCACCTCTCCATTTGTTATCTAATGAGGCACCAAAAACAGGTCAAAGATTTGGGCTGCTGCAGAATAAAACATTTTGCTTTGTGATGGTCGCCATTGTGTCTCTTTTGTGTGATTCCTTTGAAATGTGTGAAATGTGTGGGTTTTTGTGTGTATGCATATACACTGTGCATCCCTATGAATGCGTTCATCCCATACGTGTGTGTGTCTGTGTCTCTGTGTCTGAATTTGTGGGTGTATGTCTATCTGTGGCTGTATATGTGCGTGTATCTGACTGTCTGTGTCTGCTTATGCATGTATGGCAGTGCTTTGGGGCTGGTTGTATGCGAGTATGAGTGTGGCTTCTGCATAAGCAACTCCAGTTACCCAGTTATCACACTACACAACACACATCACTTATTCCACATCTTTACACTTTACACACCCATCTGGGTTCACTGCTAGTCTCCACACCCCAATATCAGCAGAGCCATATAATTACAACAGTATCACAGCAACAGGATACACGCACTTTTAGAAATATCCTCAAATAGTAACACTTGGTAACAAAATAATATAAAAAAGAGCAATAGTTTTGTCTGAATTTCCAAGAGAAGACATGCCTGATCATGGATCCATTGTTCCTGCGGGACTATCTCCATCGCTCCGCATCTCTCGTCCTGCGCTCTATCCCTCTCTCTTTCCCCCACACACACACACACACTCTCACACAGTGTATCTGTTGATTTGGTAAGGGGGCTCTTACCTCGTAATGCTCTCGGGACTGGACGGACTTCAGTGAACTGATCCAGTCCTCCATCTCTTTCCTGTTCTCGGCACAGAGGATGAGCCTACGGAACGGGGTGATCACCTGGCGAGAGAGAGAGAGAGACAGAGGGAGATAGAGAGACGGATGGGTGGATGGGTGAGGGTGTGAGATAAAGAGATGGAAAGAGGGAGAGAGAGAGAGAGAGAAAGAGAGAGAGAGAGAGAGAGAGATGAGTGTTTCCAGTCCTCTCCTCCTCAGCCTGCGGTGCCACTGAGCAGAGAGAGCGATCGGCTCCGTCTTTAAGAGGGAAGGGACGAGAAGCCCCCTCCCTCCTTCCCTCTCTCTCTCTGTCTTCTCCTTGTGCTCTCTCTTTCTCTCTCCCTCCCTCATTTACTGTAGCTCACTCATCTCCTAACACCTTCTTCAGCTCAGTCCCAGCTCTAGCTTTTTTTCTTAACCCTCTCTTAACCCTCTCTCTCTGCCCCCTTGCTCTCCCTGGGCTGCAGCTTTGAGGCAGATGCACGGTGACAGGCGAACCGCCTTAGTAAAGGCTAAGAGCTCCTCTCCCCCCTTTGCCTCCCCCTTGTCCTCTCCTGTGCTTGTGTGTGTGTGTGTGTGTGTGTGTGTGTGTGAGTGTAAAGGACAGTCTGCCTGTAGATAACCCTACAGACACACAGCACCCTTTCAACACTCCATCACTTATTCATGCACTCTTCATCTCTCCTTTCTCTCCGCTCTCTCTCTCTCTGACTCTCTCTGTCCTTTTGTCAGCTCTATTCACCTTAGTGAGTGAGAGAGAGAGAAAGAGCAAGAAGGGTAAGAGCAGAAGACACCCCAGCTATTAATTCACCCCCAAGAGAAACTAAATCGGTAACATGTAACACCCACACACACACATACACACACACACACACACACACACAGGGCAGTATCACTGATCAATATTGA
>NW_027282274.1:20000-87500 GCF_046629955.1 Centroberyx affinis
TAATAACCGAGCCAATCCAATAAGCGTGAGTGAGTGAGTCAGAGTGAGAGAGGCAGTGTATCCCTGCAGAGCCTGTAACGAGTTAGGGGCTGGGCTGGGCTGAGCTCTCCCTCACGTGGACCTCAAGGTGCTCCCCTCACTACAGCAAGACTGCCTCATCGCATATTCACACAGGCTCCCCTCGCTGCTGACGCAGAGCACGCACTCGCATACACACACATACAAATGCACACATGTACACTCGCACATAGACAGATAAACAGCAGGCAATTAAGATGCAGACACACAGGCGCACACACAACACATTCAAACAAAAAGCAATTATATACAGCAGGGGTTCTCAAACATTTCATGTCACAGACCCCCAAATAGAAACATATATATGTAACATTTTGGATAAGATTTTTTCCAAGGGACCCATATGGGAAGATATTCATTGTTGGTAAAGTATATAATTGTATGACTGTCTACACTGCACATGGAGAGAAAATAGCAGTGAGAGTGAAATGATTCTAGTTCTTATTTCAAGAGACTAAAATCACAATGAAATCAAACTATTCCTCATTTTGTTAGGGAGTCCCTGGTTACACAGCAAAGACATAAGCATGCACATAAACACACAAAGCAGGACATCTGCAGAGCTCAAACACAAATCAAACAGTCGAGCAGTCAAATGGTCACGCCACTCCGAGTAGCACCAACCTGCATGGAGGACGCCAGCATCACTCATCCCCGCCCGAAAGACAGACAGACAGACAGAGAAAGCAGCCAGACAGATAGAACAATCGGCGGCCAGACAGACAGACAGACAGACAGTCAGTCAGTCAGACAGAAAAACCAGTAATTGCTCCGCACAGTCGGAGCTAAGCCCTGCAATGCCTCCTCTGCAGTGGTCTGTCTCTCTCTCTCTCTCTCTCTTTCTCTCTCTCTCTCTCATATCACAATCCCATAAGTGGTCCGATGAAGCCTGGTCTCCCCCTGTCGGTGTGTGTGAGTGTGTCTGGGTTGATGCGCATGTGAGAGAGAGAGAGAGATAGGGGGGAGAGAGAGAGAGAGAGAGAGAGAGAGAGAGGTAGTGTGGTGTAGACTTCTGCACTGCAGGTGAACGCACACATTCCCATTCAACATGTCACACTACCTTTGGCTGTGTATCTCATTGTTGCATCCCGTCTCTCCCAGTCCCGTCTCTCCTGTCTTCTCCACCTCTCCACTCCCTCTCTTCTCCTCTGCCTCCTTCTTTCCCCTCCCACTGCTCAACCCTCCTGCTCATGCCTCCCTCTACCCCTCTTTTCTCTCTCTCTCCCCCAGTGAGTATGCGTGTGTGTGTGTGTGTGTGTGTGTGCGTGTGCATGTGTGCAGTCAGTAACGGCGTGACATCACTCCAGGATTTCCTCTACCGCTCTACCTCGCCGTCTCTTTCCCTCCGACATCCCTTCTTCAGCTGCTCTGTATTCGTTCCCCCTCAACCATTAGATTACCAGCTTCTATTTCTGCCACCTGTCTTCCTCTCGCCTCTGTCTGTCTATATTTCTCAAGCGTATTTTGCACTCATTCCCCTTTCTCCCTCTTTTCAAATCTCCTTACCCCCTCCCCTCCCTCCTCCCATTCCTCCTCCATGGCAATCTCTTTCCCCTCCTTCCCTCCCTCTCATCATCTCAGTGGGGATGCTGCTCATAAGGACATGTTGATCTCAGCTCCAAAGCTTTGCCGTTCACTCCGCTACTGCTTCACAAGAAACAGAACGCAGCGTGCGCCTCAACCCTGGAACACGTGCGGCGGCACTGGCACACACTCACAGCTGTACACACACACACACACATACTACAGGCACACGTAATCTCATTTATGAATATGGCAGCAGTCAAGACACCCCGAGTGCGCTCAGTGAAGCGCTGAAGGCAGTGCTAAGAATAGCTGCGTGCGCTCCTCTGGGACCTGTTCTCCTGCCTCCCTCCTCCTCCTCAGTTTCTTATTATAGCAACACCAGGGGAGAGGGCAGACATTTATAGAAAGGACAGGCCCCGACTCCCTCCTTCCCTGTCTGTTTGCATCCTCGCTGATGAGACTCATGTTTACTACCCTCCACCTCCCACACACGCTCATCCAATCCAGCCAATCATCCTTTCTCCAGCGTGCATCCATTCATAGCAACATCGGTTGTTCTCTCCCCATGGATGTGCCAGGAGCAGTGTGTGACAAATAAAAAATGACGCCAGCAATGCCGGGAAAGGTCTTGATTTATTAAAATATAATCTAAATATAACTAGGCTTGGCATTTTCTAGGTATATAATATGCAAGGCTATTCATTTTCCTTGAAGGATGACTCCTGTTTTCTTGTAATACACTGATGAATCTCTGGCCTGAGAGCAGGTGCAACATGAATGCCGTTTGATTCACAAGTGTTTCATTTCACAAACAACATCTAAATTTGCCCCTGCTAATGCAAAATAAATGAGACTCATAGGAGAACTGGGACATTTCATAAAACTTAGTCAAATCATCACTAGCATTTTGTTTTGAGCTAAGAATGGTGTAGTGAGCAGGGAGACTATCCTTCATTCAGAGGAACTGAGTTAAAGTCCCCATGGCAGCAAGCATTTGCCCTGCTGAAGTGTCCTTGAGCAACACACTGAATCCCTAGTTTAGATTCACAAAAAGGGCAGACGCTCAAATTTCACTAATGTTACTAAGGCTTTTACCAGGAAAACAAAACCATGCATTCTCCTGTCATCTGGTTCTTAGATGACTCTCCAGCCAAAGAGACATCACTTAAGTAAATGAGGATGCTGTTTCTATTGATACAGGAACATGCACAGTACCAGTAACACCTAAGTGCAGATAAGATCCAGTAGGTTAAGTTGCAAGTATGTACTGCCTCTGTCTAAAGCATTTGCACAACTTTATTCATCCAAACCTAAACTCCCGAACTGACCACAACATCCCATGAATAAAGTAAGAAACAGCGATGCGAAAAGAGTTCAAAGTTACTGAAATTTTCTAGTCGATATATCAAATCGATATATGACATTTTCTAGTTGCTATATGCAATTAAATATATTTCAACTGCAAGCTGAAGACCACATAGAGTATTGTCACATACATGTATGAATGCTGCATATTTTGACTTTGCACTGCACCAGTATTTGAATGTATTTCCGTCATCCCAACATTGCACTAGCTCCAACGTCATTCAAACCTAAGCGGCCTGGGGGTCTTAGCCAGGTTCAACAGAGCAGGCACTGTGTAACGCAGTGTCAGTCTGGCTGTACACTCCACAGTGGCTGCCACACAATGTGACGCTCTGTGACGCACTCGGTCTCACTGCTTCACACGTGTTTCTGTCTATGCCCCCCCACCAACTCCCTTTATGTCTGTGTGTGTAGTAAAGCCACAATGGACACTCACCGTGAAGCTGTTGTTGACATTCTTTGTGCTGGACTCTGCAACGCTGGCATCTGATAGGTCCACCTCGTCAAAGATAAGGGACTGCAGAAGACAGGAGAGGAGGAGGAGGACAGAGAGGTAGAGGGCACATAACCGAATGAGCATATGCAGAATATTTGCATACATAGGATGGAGCTTATTAGCTTATTCTAACTCGTATACTAAGGCATGGAGTGAGGGGGGATGGGCTGTGGGAGAAATGTCCCGTCATGGCCAGAGCAAAGCAGATCTACATGGAGAGGTGAAACTTATCTAAATAGCATGACAGCTAGGGTAAGGGTCAGTCTAAAGTCAAGGGGAAGGGTCTAATTGTAATTACAATTTCTGGATATTAAGAAACTGGCCCACACCCTAGTCCTACGATAGCAGTCTATTATGAGAATTATATAAAAGCATACCTTTCAAAATACTGTGATAATGATCTATGCCTTAAATCTATTGCACGAAACATTCTAAAGAGCAGATAGAGGTTTGTTTTTTTTGTTAAGGTTTTGGTCCAGCCATGTCCTACAGGCCAGGGCCAATGCTAAACACAGCTAACTTTGGTTGACGGGGTGGGAAAAAAAACACTTACACTGGCAAAATCTCAAATCTTAACTGTTTAACTGGAGTCATATCTGGTGAATGAGGAAACTTTGGTATAATAACAAGCACCAACCGGCGTGACCACTCTTGCTCTGCTAATAAGGGTATTGTCATCCTGGAAGACATTGCTACCATTAGGAAAGTATGGGGGAAAGCTGATCCCTCAGAAATGCTTTGGTCAAAAGTTATGAGTACAATTTGTCTGGCCCTCTTGAAGATAACTCAATTTATCCCATTGCCAGGAAATGCACTTCACCACAACACAGCAACACTACGCGCCTACAGCGGAGTGCGGACTGCGTTTCCTTTGTTTTGACTCTGTACATAAAGGAGAAGAGTGTGAACAACAGGACAGTTCATGTTCATAGTTTGGACTAAATCTCTGTGAGGCGCTGGAGCAAACGCCAACCGATGTAGCAAGCAGACAGACAGAGAGGCAGGCCAGAGGCTGCTAACAGCAACATGATATCCTAACAGAGCTCTGATGGTGACATCAGTGTAAGGCACGCAGCTGAGCTCTTAAAGGGCCGCGGGCCAAAAACCAATGCCGTCAAAGGAATGCCCTCTGTGTATGTGTGTGTTTGTGTGTGTGTTTGTGTGTATGTGTGTGTTGGAGGAGGGGGCTGCTGCAGCTGTCAGAGGGAATGCCCAGTTTATGACGCTCTCTCCAGGCCTGGGTGGAGAGGGACACCGGCCAGCGTTTGTGTGTATCTGTGTGTGAGAGTGTGTGTGTGTGTGTGTGTGTGTGTGTGTGTGTGTTTGGAGCATGTGTCTCAGCGCTTGTGCATGTGCCTGTAAGAGTGTGTGCTTGCGTGTGTAGGCGGGTGGGCCAAAGGGGCCTGACAGAGTGTGAGTGGCATGCCAACATAAACACTACCCCCCCTGTTCCAGTGCTCTTGGCTGCTATGCCATTACTGGCATCACGTGTGTGTGTATGTGTGTGTGTGTGTGTGTGTGTGTGTCTGTGTGTGTGTGTGTGTGTGTGTGTGTGTGTGTGTGTGTGTGTATATGACACATTGCTTTCCCAGTTTCTGTTCATATCTAACTCTTGACACACTCCTTCTCCCTCTCTCACACACCACCATCCCCCCCCACACACACACTCATACATGTGTGAGCACATACCCAATAGTCTTGAGGGAAGCTGTAATGAAGGCTGACAGTGAATGGTGGACTAGGGCAAGAGTCCAGGCCCTCGGTTGCCCATAGATCCAGAGCTAAGCTCCGAGGCTGCATCTCAGTGACCTAAACAAGCCTCCTCTCCACTCCTTCTCTCCTCTCCCCTTATCCTACTTTTCACACCTGGCCATTCAGCTATTAGAGGCTATTATAAATGCCTTGCTTGTAAAGCCTGATAATAAAAATTGATAATAATGAAATATACCTATGTCTAGCTTTCGCTCAGGCCATTTTGTGTCCTCAAATAATGTGAACAAAATGTTTACTAGGAGAGATGGAAAATAGTCGTGGCAATACATGGGAGCTGTGCCATTAGGAAGAAGAGGAGAGGAGAGGAGGTTAGGAAAAACTGGACCGCTGAGATGTGGCCTCCATGATGGATCAATGTGGATTCTAAAGGCTTCTTCTAAAAGCAGAGGGCAGCACAGCCAACCGGGCTACCTGGGAGATGCCAGAGTGAACGGGCATGTAAGAAATGGGCTGAGGTGGCTAGCACTTATCTATGGAGGCTAATGTCACTGTCTGGCCATGACAGAAAGAACTCATGTTTATCATGGATCAATTACATCCAACTGATGCCAACCATGATGCACTATCAATAACATATTTTCATCTATTTAAATCACTTTATTTAACTTCTTATTTTCTTTGTCCTTTTAGCATGGCCATCTAGAGACTTTAGATGCAGGGAAGGGCAACTAACACACACAGTGTAACAACAATAGCCACAAGCCTCATTTAAGACCACGTCTAGTTGAACAAGGTAATCTGATCCAGGCCTAAAAGTGGCCTAAAGTCTGCACACAGAGGTTATGTTGCCCAACCCGCGATTATTCCTAGGATATACTATGCATTCATGTCATATGGGGATAAATGAGTTCTGGATTGCAAAAAACTGCTCACTTCTTCCACTAAGTTGTAATTGCCGGTAATTGTGGTAAGCTTGGAATTAATTGAAAAACCGTTATTTCTTATCAATGCATCCTCAATACAGCTTTTCCAACTGTCAGAATAACTATCTATATCTATGTTATTTTGCATCTCATCTCTAAAACTTGAGACCTTCAGTGTAGGTCAAAGTATTTTTGCGTGACCACACACTCTGAAATGTCAAGTCCAGTCCAAATCATCCCGTCCCATCACATATGGCAAGAATGCAGCAATAACATAAAGGTGAGTGGGTAAAGAAGGGATGGTGAAGGAGGGGGGCTGAGCTGTTCTGGTGGTCTGGGCCCCCTCGCCCCTGGCTATGCTGTGCTGACCCGGATTGTCATTAGGCCTTCCTCAGATCCGCTGGCACCCAAGGGTGGGGGGGAGCGCCGTGGGGCCGTCCAGCACACGGACAGAACCCGCCAGCACACGCGACTCCTGGACACCCTGCGCAGCGCCCGCTCCTGCCAGCGCGCCAGGGCACTGCCAGACTAGTGCGCGCACACACACACACACATACACACACACACATATATTACAGACCAGGGAGGTTAGGTTAGAGGCAAAGAAATGTCAACAAAGTAGATAAAGTTCAAAGGTTAAAGAAAGAGATATGCCTAAAAAAAGAAAAGGGGTGAAAATAAAAGGTAAAGAAGGTTTGTCTTGAGAGGAAAGAAATCCAAGATGATAGTAAACCAGCTTCAGGGTTTAAGGGAGTGAAATAAAGGATCTGAGAAGGTTTGATGGGTCAGGAAGTGATTTTAATGTCATGATTTTTTTTTTTTGTGGCCCCAAGGTATCAGATTAGAAGAGAGAGGTATGGGACAGAGGTTACGTTTAAGGCAGTGTGCTTGCCTCCTAGACTGTGAAGGCCTTTTCTCCAGACACTGAAGTTGGCCATGTGTGGGACTGTGTGGCAGAGAGAGGGAGAGACTGTGTGAACCGTTGGGAAGATCAGTAGAACTCGGCGGTTTGGCAGCTCCAGCTTTTCCATCTAAAATAAGCCATTTCACAAATAGGCAGAAGACTTGAGAGCATTTAACCTGCTCACTGGTGACTGTGTGTGTCTGTGTTTGTGCATGTTTATGTGTGTGTGTGTCATATGAGGATGAAAGTGGACCTACCTTGGCGTCTTTGGCGTAGTAGAGAGTTCGCCCTCTCAGTTTGAAGTAGCGCTTTTTCCACCTCTGGAATGAGCTTGTCTGTTTCAGCAACAATCCCTCCTTTATACTAGTCTAGAGGGAAAAAAAAGACAAGGAAAAAGACAGATTAAGAATTAAACAAATTGTTTATGTGTCTCATATATGGCTCATTTTGTATTTTTCACTGCAAAATGCTTACAGTACATCAGAAAGTAACACAAAGCCTCAATCTCGCACACACTGCATCTCGCTCTTGGGCGCTGAACACCCTCTTGTATTTATCTACAGGAAACTGTCAAGATAAAAAGTGTGTGCGTGTGTGTTTATGTGTGTGTGTGTGTGTGTGTGTGTGTGCGTTCATGTCCCAATCCGAGCACCAATTTTACGCATGGGAGATGAGGGATAGGCCAAACAGTGGAGAAGAAAGGAAAGCCATTACACACACCATCCCTCGTTTCTCTGAAGCACTATAAACACACATCACTCACACTCAACCCCTTCGCCACGGACAGAGAGAGAGAGCAAGGGACATGGAGAGAGAGGGAGAGGGAGAGAGAGAGAAGAGGGAGAAAAAAGAGAGAGAAAGGGCAGGGGCAGCATCCCATTGACTGCTTGTGCTGCCTTGGCCATCTGTTGAGCTCAGAGGAATTTGGCGGTTTCAAACATTTTAACCCTTGTGACTAAATACACATCTGTCTTCCACTCTGCAAGTTTGACAAGCTTTAAAGAGACTCTCGCCATGTGGGAAATAGACTTGATGATGAACGCTCCACGCTCCAGGAACATTTCATGGGGACTTTTAACAGCGAAGCAATATAAGGGAAAGGGGAAGAGAGATACAATATACATATGGGGCGAGAAACTGGGCTGATAAAGGCAAAATGAGATGGGAGAGTGAAAATGGATAGGGAAATGAAAAAAAAGTTACATGAATGATGGAAAGAGAGAGAAAGAGAGAGTGAGAGAGAAAGAGAGAGACTGAGGTCATCTGTCTCCTACAGAACCACTGTGTGTCATTGCAGATCAAATCAGCTCTCTATGTCCAACAGACACACAAACACACTCACACACACACACACACCATCATCATGATCATCATGATCACCATCATCAAAACACACACACAACCACACATACAGAGCAAATACAGCGAGACTCAGAACAGTGGAAGTGGAAAAGATCAGACACACAAACACACACATACAGATGGAAATGCTGGGTGGAAGAACATCATTCTCTCTGGGCACACAGAGGAGAGGTGGGGCACACACACACACACACACACAGACACACACACACACACACACACACAGACACACACTTGGGCTATTTATAGCAGAGGAAGGCTGCTCTCTGAGGAGAGAATTACAAACAGAGACACAGGCCTGGAGCTGACATCCTGCCCACCAGCTGTGTCAACTTAAACACAGTGAACACTGCTGTAGCATACAGGCTCACTAGATACACACACACACACACACGGGCATGTCACATTGGATGAAGGGAACACATACAAAGCCGCAAACACACACACACACACACTAAACTGCACTGCCTTTCTGATACTTACTACCCAGCTAGGAGATCGAGTAGCATGTTATACTAAGGATTTGTTGGGACTGAAAAAGCTAAAAAAAAAAAAAAATACACTACATACAACAGTGCCTCTGGATTTGCTTTGCTTTAGCAGTCCTTTGCTTACACTAAAGCAGTGGTTGTCAAAGTAGGGTCCCGGGGCACCCAGGGGTCCTTGAGGGGGAGTTCAGTGCACCAAAATAAGTTTAATTTCACTATAATTGAATTGACTAGAGATTATCCCGATGAGAGAGAATCTAAAAGAATGACTAATGATAGGGTTCAGTCTCACCAGTATTATCTCCCCACATACAGTCAAGTGCTTGGTCAAAACGCTTCTGAGGCAAGCTGACAAATGACAAAGAGGGATCAGGGAGAGAACAAGAGACCATGACAAAGAATGAGAAACAAGAGAGGAAATGTGAGAGAAAGGAGAACCAAGCTATATCTACACACACACACACACACACACACACACAAACACAAACACACGCACATACACCCGTCTCACTTGTGGAGGCCAAACACTGTGAATCCAGTGAAGCGGCTGTCTGCATGGTTCAGATGTTAATTCCCTGCTTCCCTTTACGTAGGTACGGTCTGAAGAAGCAAATTCCAGCGGTGGATTAAGGTGAAATACCTCAATCCTGACTGCCCTATAAGGCCTCAGACACTCGCCTGTGACCGAAATCAAGGGGGATGGAAATACCCAGGGACAGGCATTGCGGATGAGGTCATCTCCTGGTTTAGACCTACTGGACTAAACCAGTGTACTGGAGGCAGTGAGGTGCGTTCAGGGATCTCCTCTCCAGTTTATAGAGCGTTTCAACAGAATCTCGTTGTTACTAAAATAAGACACAGGGCTTTTATTGGCCTGAATTAACTAGAAAGAGATGCCCTTGAATTTGTACAGATGTCTACTTGGCAAGACACAGTCAACACACAAATGCATGCACACACACACATACACACTCACGTGCACACATATATATAGGTTGTGCAATCAGCTGTTTGGACTGCTAATCCAATCAGAAGAGGGAGAACACACGGCTGACTGAGAGGCTTCATGAAGGCCTCATGACTGACTGAGAGGGACCGCTCGCACGCGCACACACACACACACACACACAAACACACACACACACACACACAGTGGGTGAAGTATACTCTGGGTAAGCTGGGAAGTTGAGTCATTGTACCCACAGGAATGTTTCTACATAGACTATGAGTTGTACTAGTACTGACACTCACAAGTAAACATAATAGACTATTTCTGTCTTCAGGAAAACACACTGTACCCAGTGGTGCCACATACAGTGGGTGTTTTAGTGCAGTCCATGTTGTATCTCAGCAATAGTCTAGTTACTTAAAATAGAATAGTTGACAGCCAGGTTTGAATGAGCATGAGAAATGTTTCCTAAATAGATTATAGATAGAAAAATGTAATTGCCATTCATCGATTATTCATTTCTATAGTAATAGTCGTCAGTAGTAACAACTTTTGTATGTATGTATATATGTATATGCGTACCTGTTGTCCTGTCTTATTCTATCTTAAGCACACTGACACAAACTCCTTGCAACTTAAGTCGATATGGCAATAGACCGAATCTTACTGAACCTTGAATCTATCTGGCTTTATAGCTAAAGGTTTGTCTTACAGCTTGAAGTTACAGTTGTAGTCATACTGCGACAGAAACTTTCAGACTTTGAGCCACCAAAGTCAGAAGTGGAACTTTTCTTCTCTCTGCCCAGCCAGAGCAGCAGAAGTGACTTTGCTCTAGTTGGATGTTCTATTTTCTAGTTTGTCCCTCCTTGGCCTCCATAGTTCCTCTCCTTGTCTTCATCTCCTTCCTGTTGCCAAGTGGGCCAGAAGTGATCTATAAATAGGCCTTCTGCTCTCCTCTCTGCACCGCTCCTCTCCTCCGCTAAATTGTGAGAGGGAGAGCAAGTCCTGTGCCAGAGAGAACTGAGTAACCTGAGCACCGTGTACCTTACACCCACACTCTGCCTGGCTGCTGACAGGGTGACACACACTGTCTCTGCACAGCATACACACACACACACACACACACACACTCATACAATGGACAAAGGCACACGCAGGCAGCTCCAGCAGTCCAGCAGCTGTGTGGGGTGGATAAGAGCAGAGCAGGAGTTCCCTGGCAGAGTGAATGAAGAGAGCAGAGCAGGCCTACATCCTGTCTTTGAGGACACCCAGCCAGCCAGTCAAACAGCTTGCCTACTCACATTGCTAGATCATGGAGGACTTGACCACCTACACACACAAGCTAGTGCTAAAACTAGAGCCAACAATACACTCTCTCTCTCACCTGACTTGTACAGGCTGCAGAGCCTCGTGTCCTAAACCAATTAGCACTCCCTCCAGGGTTTTACAGAGGTTTTCATCTAATTAATTTGATGAAAAATGCTTGACTTTCCAGTTCTTTCTCTGGTTAGCTTAATTGTTTAGTGTGCAGTTTAATGCTGAGAACAAAGATAGGTTACAGCGGCCTTATAAATATAGAGAGCTGCTAATTTTGCACTAAATATCATGATGACAAATTGCCATCTATTTGACAGATCCACATTATCAGGATCAAATAAGTTCACATGAATTCACATTTGAGTGTCCTATCTATTATATAAGTTCTAGCACATCAGGTGACACCGCCCAGCCTGAAGTGAACCTGGTTTTACCTTCCCAGCAAACATTTTGACATTGAACAGATTGATACGACACTGAGAACCCAAAACTGTTTTGTGAAATCTAAATATCTTTCTGATATCAGCTCAAAACAGTTTTATCATGAATTTTTACATCGTCAAGTTTGGGGCTTGCTTGAGTTGACAATGAACTTATTCATCTTCTGCATGTCGCCGTCTGTCAAATGCTTGCTGGGTATGAAGACTGCGATGACTAGCATTTTGTCCTCCTCCCTACTGTGTGTACGATAACAATCGGCCAGATGAGATGAGTTAATCCCCTGCTCCAGGCCAGGGCTCCAGAGACGGGGACGACTCGGAGACTCGCTGGCCTAGAATGAGACACCCAGCCTGGGGGGAGAGGGACCAGAGCGGGCAGCCTGCCTGGGCCACCAATGAGCTCTTTCTCTCTAATGTAAGGCCCGCGGTGATGCTGCTGAGGGAGCATATGTCACTGCTACTTCCCCGTCAGGGCTAAGAGCCAAGACCCCATCTTTTATCTCTCTCTGCCCTGCCAATACTGTGACTTCCCTTTAATACGGGGCCAGGATCTTGCAGGGGCCCCCGGACAATACGCACACGTGGACAGAAAGAGAGATATTGGGTTCCAGTCTCTCAAAAGAAGACCTAACCCTGTCTGGCTATTTCAACCGCTAGGACTACTGATAACGCTAAACTGCTGCAGCTGTAATTGCCCTATCCATAAAGAAGACTGCTTACTGTTGTGTAGTTAAGTGCTAGTGGATACTGACTGGCTGCTGAGAGAAGCCTTTTGTCTTATCCAGGAATCTCTCCACATAGTCAGGCTCTGATTTACCTCCATTACCCACTCATCCTCCTTTCCTGAGTAAGACAAGAGTGATTGTGGAGCCAGAACAATCAAGTCTTTTAGAGAGCGGTGCTGAATCTCTCCATTCCTCCCTTCTCTCTTTCCATTCCTTCTCCTGTTGTCACCCCCCCCCCCCCCCCTTCTCCTGTATCCCTCTCAGCATATTGTCCTGTCTGTTGGGTGTAATTGTAACCCCGTACCCTTCCTCCCCCTCACGCCACGCCTCAGTGTCACCATGGTGATGGGAAAATTACAATCCAGTAGTTGCGAAGGGGTAATTCCTCTGTCTGATACATCTTCTGTGCAACCGGACCACATACATGGGTATTTTTACATCTGTCAAGTGGGCACAGGAGATGTTAAGCGTAATGTTGTTTGCGGCCGGCAATTTCCATGCAATTATCTCAATTAGATTCAGCTACAGCTTTAGACACAAAAGGCATTCTCGCTCAACTTAACATTGCTTCTGGCGCTATATCGGATTCTGCTACGCGATTACATGCAGTCACTATTTCTGTGAGTGTGCATGTTAGAGAGAAAGAGGGAGTGTGTGTGAGAAAGAGACAGACAGACATAGTAAGAGGATGTAGTAGAAAACATGGGTTGACACATAAGGTGACACCATCGCTTCAGAGCACTTCTCTAAAGCAACATCCTGCTGGCAACCGATCTGCATCACATACTGTGTATCGCTTATCCCTGATGACTTGAAATGAAACATAGCTTTAAAATGCACAAGGAAGGGGCATTTTAACCATTTAAATCCTCCCAGTCCTCCCAGTCAAGAAAAAAAAACTGATGAACACATATCAGGTTGCAATGCATTCTCAATAGGAAGCAGCAGCACAAGACATTCAAATGGGCAAAAACCAACACACCCTGATGAAGGCTTTGTTAAATGTATATTCTGTGTTCAGGTTACCTTCTATGCTGCCTCTAAACAAATTTACCTTGAACTGTGCTTTGAGTGTCTTCAGCAAATTTACCAAAGAGCAAGGTAAAATCGCAAAAATTGGATTCAGTCTTCATCTAATAGTCCAACCCTACTTCCCATAAAATGAACACCAAAGTGTGACCCCTCTGCCCAGCACAGGGGCAATATGGACTGGAAGATGAACTCTGTGTCCAAACCCCTCACCCCGGCCCCCTAACCCCCAGCATCTATCTGATCTGGATCAGCCTGTGTCAGGCTGGTATAGCGATCCCAGCCCCCTGTAACAGCAGCAGGCCGGGGGCTCTGCTTCCTATCATGCAGCCATCAATCACAGCTTTATAAGCTCTCCTCAGCTGCAACAGCACACCGTGAAAGGACAGAGGGAAGGGGTGAGAGGAGAGAGGACAGGAAAGAGGAGGATATGAAAAAAACTATTATTCAACCTCACAACATTGAGCAATGTATGTATTCCAATTCCACCATGCCAAGAAACTCTCTTTCGGCGCTACAAGTAGTTTAATGTCTAAAACATATTTATAGCAATGTAATCTATTGGACTCCCTGCATGAGAGAGACAGTGAGAAATGACAGTTTCTAAAGCCTATATGATGGAGTATCAGATTCCCTCTGTGTGCGGTCAAATCCCATTACTTTCTAGGAGACAGGGGACAATCAGGCACTAGAGAGCTCTCAGGACTGCAGGCGGGGAAAGATGATACCGAGCGTCTCATCACTGCAGCAGCCGACCAGTCATAATCACTGTTCATTAACAACCACTGTACTCACAGACGTCAATATATTGATTGGCCATGAAGTTTATGGATGACTATCATCATTAGCTGACATCTAGCAGACAATTTCAAAGCTTAGCTAGCTGGTCGGATCATGAATCTGGAGAAAGACAGAGATATGGTGCACATTCGTCAGGAGTTTCACTGCAAAAAATATCCATGTTAACAAATTAACTAGTAATGAGTATTTAAATCTTTATAAATCTTTTCTCAGTTTTTCTTACAAGTGAAAATATGACTTGTTGACAATGAAAATCAACTTGTTTCAATATTTTCCTTGAATCAATATTATCTTGATATATGTGGAATGATATCCCTAATTGCGCCCTATTTCAAAATATTGTCACTTGTTTCAAGAAAATTCCCCAAACATGCAAAATTGCACAAGTTAAATTATCTCATTTCACCCAATGGGCAGATTTTTTTTTGTCACTTGTTCTAAGGAGAAGAAGATTTAAGCCTCAATGCAAGATTAAATGCATGTTGCTAGCTTTGCTTTCACACTCCCTGTGCATTTTGATTTCCCGACACACTTGATATGCTTCCTGTCTTCTCTCAAGATTCTCTCAAAATTGAAACCAAATGTCAAATATGCAAAATGTTGATAATCCAAAGTATGGAAATAGAGAGAGAAGATATCTGAGTAGATACTAGTTGAGACCCACAGTGGCATACAGTCGGTACAACGTGCCACCTCAACCCAATCAGCTCTCTTTCAGGCAGCGTTGCCATGGAGTCAGCCAATAAGGGGAGAGAGATGTGGTTGTCTGCGGCAACCAGAGAGATGGCGGGCAGAGAGGGACGGACATAGACGTTGTGATGAGTGGACAGGCACACACACACACACACACACACACACAGAAGTCCAAGGGTGAGCAAACAACCAGGTGGAACAACACTCAGTGAGTCAGTGCCTGCATGATCCATTAGTACCCCTCAGCACACACACACACACACACACACATACACACACAGAAACCCACAGAGCCATACAGCAACAACACTGGATGAGGGTAGACACTCTCTTTCCCTCTCATTCCTCTTTGTTAGCTTTGTTAGCACAGTGTCAACATGCTGAACACACTGATACAACTGCAGCAGAAGTGCTATATACCACTGTAACGGCAGCATGACCCACCACTGTAGCGTGACACATAGCCATATAGCCAACACATATACCTACTGTAGGTATAGCCCATACGTCTCACATAAACCTGACTTTCAACCCTCCCGGCCAACAAACTTCACTTTAGAGGCATCAGGTGAGTGAAGAATCACTGAATGCATGGAAAAATAAACTTACTGAACAATAAACACTCATACAACAAACATTAATGACCATGTGAACCCATCAGCTGGCTCTGTCTGGCTCTTAATTGAGTGTACCGTACCCCCTCTGCGTAGCACTACTTACTTACACATGGCTGGTGGGGTAATTAGCATAAGAAAGGCAGGGCCAGCCAACCCTGTGCCCCAAGCCTCTAAATATATCCCCTATCTTGAATAATGTAGGCAGGGTGGAGTGGAGCAGTCAATAATTAAGTGGATCCATTGGGCTGGGAGGACGACACTCATTTACAGTGTCAAAGGTAAAGTTGGGCAGGGCAGCTTAGGTGTCAGGGGTAAGGAACAGCATGGCATCCTCTTACTCCAGCACTTTTGTCAAAGGTAGTGATGTAGTGCAAGCTTAACCGGCCTGACTGCAGTTTTTTTATTTGTGGAATACAGTTTAGCTATTTTTTAAACTGATATGAATCTTTATTAATTTCATACTATAGGCTACAATACATAAACTGTACCAAGTTGATGTAAGTTATATAAAGAAAAGAGAAAAACATAAATTGATGTTTCTTTCTGAAATTATAATTCATATTGGTGGTTGTTTGCCTTATGATGACTGATGATTGAGGTCACAGTTTACCCTCATTTACTACTACTATCACTGGCCATAGGTCTTATAAAGGCAATGACAATTTCACAGTCACAGAAAACAATACTCCTAGAAAAAAATCATTAAAAACAAATTAATTCAGAAAGAACTACAATTTAACCAACTGATTGTGAATGGGTTCACTTGCAATGAAAGGTATGCTCTCCGCTCTCTGCCACTGGGGCTGTACAACTCAGTAACCCTCCTTTTTTTCTGACAGTGGAGGTGCACACTCTAACTTCCATAAGCGACCTGTGCTGTAAGATGGGAACTTTATTTCTTTCATTGTAAACAACAGCTAAACGTATCACTCATAGGCTATTTAACAATCTGTGAAAACAGTGCATTTACAACCTTGTCCTGATTACCCTGTAATAGCTCTATTGACTGTCAATATAATGGGTCACAAGCCAGTCACACCTTGGGCATCAAAGACAGCAGTAGTAGGCCTATAGGCCTGTGGGCTAAGCAAGTTTAACAAATAATAACACTGTAATAGGCTACACTGGACCTCAAAGAGACAATCTCTTTCTCTCTTTTCAGACTGCAGGGTCAGCCACAGAGCAGCACCCATGGAGCTGGTATAGCGCCTTGCTCAAAGATACTTCAGCTTGTCCACTCGGGGGCTTGAACCCCAGTCCTCCGGTTGAAGGACAATCTCTAACCGCTAAGCCACCCTGCCGCCACAAAGCCCATTCAAAATGAACACATAACAAACGACATCTGATCACGACAAAATCTTAGTCAAGACACCCAGATAGGACACACAGAGACAGAGACGGAGACGGAGATGTGTCTTACCTTGCTCCGGATCTGCCCGGAGGTGGACACTTTCCGGATGAGTTTCTGGGGGCCTTCCTGCTCCGCCTCGCTGTCCGAGGACTCGTCCGCCGCTCCGGAGCCGGCGACAGCCCCGACCACATGGGCATGGATCCCCGCCGCGGACGCGGGCCCTTTCTCCGGCTCCTGTCGCGGGGAGGGATAAGACCAGTCGGGGTTAGCCTTCGCCCGGTCCGCCGCTCCCTTCCTCTCCTGGAGGCGAGAGCTGGACAGCGGCTGGAAAGCGTCTCTCCTCGCTGTCATCTTTCACCGGCTCTCTTTTAGCCGCTACAATAAAGACCGCTGTGTTTTCAGGCGTATGTGTGGGCTGATAAACGCACGGGGGGTGTAGCATGTCGCGGCGCGTGTACGTGCTGGGCTCCACACCGTAAAAGCCCAGTCTCTGGCTGATGTTTATGGCCCCAGCCTGCACGGCTAGTCCAGACTGAGGCTAGAGACCGCCTCATCCAGCCCGCTGACCGGTGGACACGGCCGTGGCATGGCAGACCCTAGCGGCTGATTTACACAAGCAAGGCATTCAAGTGGCGCTGCAGCAGTAAAGGAAGCCTATAAACCAAATTACTGAGTTAAGACTGAATTTCACTTTTTTGCTTAAATCCTAACAAAAAGAAGCATGGAGCTCCTATAGGCCTATTACATTTTTAGAATACTATAAATATAACAACAAAAGTAGGTATACAGTCCTATATAAGTCCCTATATGAGCATTCTAGGACTATTATAAGAATATTATAGTGATACCATACGAGGTAAAGTATGATAAGGTATAAGGTATGATAAGGTCACTATAAACTCATTGTTAAGTCTTTATAGGAATATTATAGTGATATTTCGTTAGGGGATGTGCATGCATGCATATGCACAGTTATATAGGATGCTTGACTAAATGATGATTAGGTTAAAAAAGATAGATGTGAGCCCGATTAACTGAAATGCCCAAGAACGCGTTATAGTCTATTAATCTTAAAATCTCTCGGTCTGGATACATTGTAGCTTATGTATCCGAACGAGACATGACAGGGTTTATGACATTTTCATAAGATGTGGCAAAACGGCACTCTTGCATAAGAAGAAGTAGCCTATCTTGTAATGAAAGGAAAAACGCTATTACGGGTTGGTTACAAAATTTGGTACATGAAAATCTCGAATTGAAGCTGACAGAACGAGAGGAGAAGAGACGAGAAGAGACGAGAAGAGAAGAGAAGAGAAGAGAAGAGAAGAGAAGAGAAGAGAAGACTGCCTTGCTTCCTTCTTCGACCTATTAATTTTTAGTGTTCTGTAGCCTATCTGGAAATAAACTGTACCAAACTGTTACCACGAAGTAACGTGCCGACATAAGAAAAATCCGAGAAATTGCTTAAAATGTACGGTCATTGAACAAACATGTCTTAACACTGTCAGTGCTTTTGTGTTAAGTGTTTAGCCCTCCAAAAGCAAGCCTCATGAAGAACTAAAGTAGCCTAATCCTATAACACATTTTAGAAGGATAGAAATGCCACAACAAGGCAAATATGGCGATAGGAAAATATTGCTATATTGCCATAGGAACATATAACAATATTATACTGATACCACAGAAGAAAAGGAAGAAAAACCCCCCAAAGTAGCTTACGATAAGGTCACTATAAACTCACTATTGAGAACCACAGACACACTGTGATTCCCTATAGGAATATCATAGTGATTTCTCGTTGGGGAAACAAAGCAGGCTCGTAATGAAACCAGACACAGAGAGATAAAAAAAAAAAGTCTTCTTTGTTGAAATTTACTAACCAGTTCCTCCCAGGCAGGGCTGCGGGTGTAATGGTAGACATCCTCCATAGTCCCAGTCCTGTCTGTCCGCTCCGGGGGAAAAAGAAACGAATCAGGGAACGGTGGAGGAATTTACAACCTGTCTAATTGCCCTTATATCAGTCATATGCGCCCTGAATAGACGGGATTATCTCGCCTTGTCTTTCCTGAAGGCTACTACCCGACCACTCTCCTGCTCTTTTCCCTCGCGGTACTCTTTCAAGGGCTGAGCCTCGCCGCTCCACGTGATAAGTGTCAAACCCGCTTTAATAAACGGCACGGCACGGCGCTGCCTGGCCTGGCACGGCACGGCACGGCGGAGAGCACGGACAACTCCAGTTTGTGTGTGTGTGTGTGTGTGTTTGTGTAGGAATGTGTGCGTCTGTGTGTGTGTGTGTGTGTGTGTGTGTGTGTGAGAGAGAGAGAGAGAGAGAGAGAGAGAGAGAGAGACTAATGTATATGACGTCATCGATCTGGTGGTATTCACCTTGGTTATCCAATTTATAAAGCCATAAATTTATCCCCCATCATTTTAACGTTGATTGATGCAAGCTATAATGATTTCAAGCGACTTTCTGTCTCTTCGCTGAGGGCAACCTTCTGAACGAGCACAACGGCAGAAAATATTTTCTGTGGGAATTTAGAGGATTATAATGACATCATTACATAAACTTTATCGCAGCAAAACAATCTATTCTATAATATTCTATTCATGTGACCAATATTAGGCATAGCCCAATAGTTTTTGGTATGACTTTAATAAAGTATTGTCAAATAAAACCAGCAATAAATAATTGCCCTAAAACAATAAATAAATAAATAATAATATCGGCTCTGTTAAATAAATAATAATATCGGCTCTGTTTTTAGTTTACAATAAGCTATATTAAAAAACAAACAAACAAAAAAAAACCATAAATGGAATACAAATAATGATTACTTAACCCTCTCTCTCTCTCTCTCTCTCTCTCTCTCTCTCTCTCTCACACACACACACACACACACACACACACACGCACACGCACACGCACACACACACACACACACATACGCACACTTACAAATACTTTCTTTAACAATATGCTGAGCAATAACCTCATAAACACATTTGATTGATCTTATAAAGCAATAGGCCTAATTACACTGCTGTTATACATAATAGGCTACAGCTATTTATGTCATTACTGCGTTTTTATTCATGTCATTGAATACTTTAGACTGGAGGAATAGTCGGAACATTTGTCCATAAGCATGATACCACTACGGAAGACTTTAGCCTCGGACCACTTTCGGTCCCTCTTTTATTATCTTCCGCCTGCTGCAAAATGAACTGACAGAAATTATGAAATCAGTATGAGGGAACCTAGGACATAGCTTATTAAGAACAGTTGTGTACCTTATTTTGGAGTCTGTTTTGGAGGGCAACAGCATAGTTTCAGCATGCATTCTCAAATATTATGTAAAGGTACAGCAGCGGCTGTCGCTGCGAGGAGAATGCGGAATATTTTGGGTGCTGTCCTGGGAAGAGACGGCTGGACGTGGAGAACCCATGAGGTCAAACTTCTCAACACGTCCTCAGGTAACTTAACCGGCCTGTTTCAACAGTGACCCACCGTAGGCAGTGCTTTCCAGTGAATTTAGAACAACATGGAGGCGCCGTTAGGCACGGCACGAAGAAAGAGCGCACATGTTCATAATTGTTTTGTCTTTAATCGGTAATAATTAACTAATAACAATACAATGTGACTCCTCCGCCAATCAATACAGTTCTTGAACAGTAGTAAAACAGCGTGGTTGCGAGGCGACACGTAAGTACCGATGATGGTTTTCGGGTAGCGCATTGATATTCAAATGAACTGCGATGAGATTACATGTGTGCGTTTATGTGGCATTTAACAACGACTTCAAACATGACTCAGCCAATCAGTACTGAGGACCGGCGCTATCTGTTTATCATGTAACTGTTAGCTAGTTTACAACGTTATCTGTACATATCAAGGAGGTATTAACGTACATACTGGCTGCTGATGTAACCGGCTAGCAATATGCTACTAGCTACAGTTAGCAGTCACCTGTGTTCTTTTTATCGTTACTGTGTCAAAGGTAGCAGACGTGACCGACACAAATAAACATGACTAAACATTAATAGACTCGGAAAACTCGCCTCAGGTGTGTATCCTCAAATAGTAAATGTTTATATTAGTTTAACAAGCCAGGTTGCCACCATTATCATATTTATAGTTGCATTACCACATCTGTGTTATTACATTACTGCAACTGTGTTTACATTATCAGCTTCTATAGTTTGCAGGGTAGCACTCCAGTGGTCATTAGACAACGAGTGTCAGGTTTACCTTGTCAACATTTGATATGCCTCTTCTTGCACTGATTTTCATTTACCAAGTACATTTTGTCCTGATGGTCATTGAAATTGACTTGGTTACCCTGTGTTTTTGTAGGTGACACAGTGAAGATAGGAGATATCTCTTACCAACTCAAAACACCTCGAAATCCAGAACTTGTTCCTATCAAACACAGTAAGTAATAGTGTGTGTGTCTGGAGATGTGAATCTGTATGGACATATGCATTTTCTCATGCAATGAGAGGGGGAAAGTTGCAACAGGTGGAAGAGAGAGTTACAAAATCTTAATTGTGCTTGTGTTTGCCAGTTTCAGACTCACTACCTCAGACAGTGGCCCAGCACCTACGATGGATCATGCAGAAAGACCTACTGGGGCAGGATGTGTTTCTCATTGGCCCCCCAGGACCCCTGAGACGCTCCATAGCCATGCAATACCTTGTGAGTACACACACACACACACACACACACACACACACACACAGACACACACACATCCATGAATGGTCATTTGGCTGGTACCTGTACAATTGCTGACAAATGATGTTTGATAATGTTGTTATGGAAATGGAGATTTGGTCTGTGCATGAGGCACAGAAAGCTGACGTGTTACCATGGTGAAGTCCTGTTTTCACTGAATATTCCAGGGGCCACCTATCATTACAACTGCCTGAATGTCATGCACTGTCCACACATGAAACAATACTTATCCATGACACATCACCGAATAACCAAAACTCTGACAGCAATCTTAGGGAACAGATGAACCATTGTACACAAGGAAATGCAAACCTTTCTAACCATACACATTTTGTGGCTAGTAGCTGATGAGTCATCAAGAGATTTAAGAGATAAAACATTTGTTGATTCATACAATTTGAGCTTTTAAACCCTAATGACCTTGACTTCATCGTGTCAGTAACAGAATTGTGTATTTTTGTAACTGTATGTTTTATGTCTACAAAGTCAGTCTCCCATTTTCTGTTACTGGATCAGCTCCATGAGAGTCTGAGCAGTGTTATTTCTGGTTTTGAATGGCACTTGTTGATGTTCCCAAATCTAAATTCTGTTTTAGGGTTGACTTCCTCATAAAAGGATATTTCACAGTGATTGAGATTGAAAAAGGTTTTTGGTGCCAGAATTCTGACCTGTAAAGACACTGCAGGCTAACTACTACATATACAGTTTACATTACTATTATTATACAGTTATACATTATACTGTTTACTGTATATACAGTTTACATTATACTATTATTATTACATTACTACTTATTACATTAATATTACTGTTACAGTGCAAATCTATTTTTAACGATTCTCTCACTACCAAAATATTTTTGCGAATTTTGTGAATATTATCAGCACTAAATAAAGTGATCCAGCCAGGAGACTAGCACTGTTGTATGGTGTTCTGAAATGTTGTGATGCTGTACAGTAAAGCGTTCCCTTGTTGCTGACCAGGAGCTGACCAGGCGGGAAGTAGAGTATGTGTCTCTGTCCAGGGACACCACAGAGACTGACCTGAAACAGAGGAGGGAGATCCGCTCAGGGACGGCCTTCTACATAGACCAGGTAAGTCCACTCACTCAGCCTATGTACTGTAAGGTGAGGTCCCGGTTTGTCCGGGATTGTCCGGGATTGTTTCAAGATGGGTGTCCCGACTCCCGACAAATATCTGTAAAACACTAAAATGTCCCGGTTTTCAACATTCACTACCAAATTGTCCCGGTTTTCCACAATTAAAATAATAATAATAGTATTATACTTGTTTTCAGCGCTTACATAGACGTTTATCATGTTCTGTCCCGCTCATTATTACCTAACCCAATCAAAAAACAAACAATGCACCACACGTCTGAATTCAACACTGATTTGTCTGTATGTGTGTCAATCAATCAATGTGTCGTTGTCAAGGCTGTTGCTAGCCTATGACACTTGTGGCTCTGTCTGACAGAATCTGTCAGTACACTAACGGTTAGCTGTCATGCCGAAGAGAAAGTCTCTTTTTTGGATTTATGGAGACAAAACATCATTTTTTGTTTGCTGAGGCGCTGTCCATGGTGTTGAAAGGGTCCCGGTTTGGGGGTTTGAAAATGTGGTCACCCTAATGTACTGTCTACCAAGTCTACCAACCAAATCAATAAGGGTCACCTGCCACACTGATTGGTAACTTTTGAGACAATAAGAGTTGAATGCCTCAGTTATATACAATCTGTGCCTGTTCTCAAGTGTTGTCCTCTCTTGCAATTTGAATTCTGCTGCACTTTGTGGATTTACAACTTTGATAAATTGTATCAGTGAGTGAGAAATTTTAAATTAACACACAGTGCCTGGTTCAAAATAGCACTGAAAATGGGAAGGGTGACATGTTTCTATGAAAAATTAATAATAATAATTATTATTATTATATAATTATTTTGGCTGTTAAAAATTATTCTTGGCAGGTAAATTATTTAGGTTACCAGACCTTAGCAGGTGAGCCAAAAAGTTTATTTCTGACACTGCTACCAAGTGCTTTGGAAATGCAGCATGAGTCTAGACATGTCTCAACTGTTTTTCAGAATCAGAATCACATGATTTGTCAAGTATAGTAATAAATGTACAGGAATATGTCTCGGCGGCATTGGTGCAGACATGTTGACAACTTGCATGTTACAAAACACATGCTGATGCACACAATACAGACCAACAGGGCTTCACATTCAGTGCAAATAGTCAAGACATACTAAGGACATAAAACTGTATTTCTTTTTTGAAACTTTAATATTTATTGAGTTTTTGTTTCTGCATAGAACCAAAGGTATTGTGCATGTTGACTTCTGACTTTTTTACAACCAGAAAGATAGAAAAAGAAAACAAAAACAAAACAGCCATGGTTACAAGTGTCCATTATCAAAGAAGGGTGTATACAAATCCAGTATCTTGAAATTTTATATATCAGTTAGTCCATAAGCAGTTTCCACTGAGTCATAAATCATCCATTTCTTCCATTTACTAACAAAAACATTTTCTCTCACTCTAAGCCGATAGGTCATTTTCTCCATAGTATAAATCTCTCTTATAATTTCTAACCATTGTTCTATAGTAGGGGGTTCAGTCGTATACCAATTTCTTGTTATTGCCTTCTTGCTTGTGATCAATAATATCTTGGTTAAATATCTATCATTGTCAATGACACAATCATTTATATTTCCAAGGTACATAACTTTGCATTCCTTAGGTATTGCATATCCCAGAATGTCTTTAAGTGAAACATGCACATTTTCCCAAAATGAGTGTAATTTATGACATTCCCAAAAAATGTGTGCATGGTTTCATAAAACTGTATTTCACTCTACATAGATACCGTCAACATTCTATAGCTGTGTGCCCAGCGTGGCATGGGACAAAGTCACTCCTGTAGAGGGAAGTGTGGGCAGTGTCAAGTCTGTAATAGAATCTGTTCTGTAAAGGCGGTGTTAGAAATCTTTCTGGTACTAAGTGATCGGTGGATTATTTTAGGAGAGAAACATTATTGGTTAAACTGTTAACTTCTTGCTGGACCGACACTGTACTGTAGCTTCGTTAATAGATACAGTTGCTTCAGTTTCCCCACTCACACTGTATCATAACCATTTAATTACTGTAGTGTTAAACTGCCGTCTCCTCCCTTTCCATTCAGTTCCATTCCATGGCACCTGCTGATCTATCAGGGTTTATGCAAACACACACCCCCACACTCTGTTGAGGAGTTTGTCAGTCAGGTAACCATGGAGACCAGCAGCTCCTCATTATCAGGTTTCATTTCTCCAAGGAGAACTTCAGATCCTCTATTCATTCCCGGGGGTCCAGAAGAAAGATCACGGGGAAAAAAATCCCATCGAAGCTTGTTCATTATACCCTGTCGCTGGGCTTTGAAGAGTCAGTGGCAACAAATAATGATTTATCATGAGCTGTGATGATTAACATTTAGACAGTCATGTCATTATCTACAACTAATTAGCGCATAGCTGCAACTGTGTTAAAAATAACTTGGTTGCATAACAGTTTAAAAATCATCTCCATGGAAACAGAATGAAGTTTTTCTTTACTTATTCTCCAAGCGTTTATCCCTGAGACCTCACCCAGGAAGTTGGTCAGCTGGAACTGGGAAACTCCCGGCCAATGGATTTAAGAGTTTCTTATTGTTTTAGTGGGCTGGAAGGGAGGTCAGTTGGAGTGTCACTACCCTTTGTTTCTCTCAGTGGTTTGATAATTAAATAGAGAGTATGGGCCCTATTTTTGTGCCAGTGCAGATGAAGTGCAGTGACCTTGCGCCTGTGCCCACTAAGACCATGTCTGTGTGTAAGCGCTGTGCTATTTTTGTGGCTTTAGTTGGTGAAGACTCACCCACATAGACCTCTCCAACATCACATAAACCCCTCTTATGTATGTTATATTTTATTTATTTATGACTTTGATGTAAATACTTCAACCTGTCTTTTACCAGTCGTCTACATGCACATCAAAAATATGATTATTATGCAATGAAGCCAATAATGCAAGTAAGGCAGAGTCTCACTGGGCTAGATTAAAATCACAATGAAACTGCATTTTGAGAGCATCTTGCTTCCTTAATGTGATGTATTTCCTGTTGAAACAGGATATTGGGGTGCAACGTAATCTTCCCATGGGACATCAGTTAGGTAGAGAAAGGCAGTTTTATTTGATGGGAGGGACGGAGGGGCAGGACTGTTCAAAAATGTGTGATGGATTTATTGATTGGAATTTTCATGTAAGCCTCCTGGTCCACAGTGAAGTCATCACTCAAGATTTTCTGTTTTCCAGGAAGTAAAAGTAATTAGATTTTGTTATAAAAATACAATAAAATAATTTTGTTGTTATTTTTTTGATGTACAATTTCAAATAGGTGTGTGTTATGACAGTTAGAATTAGCTAAAATGGCAAAAAAAAAGTGTGACTTCAGTGTGACTTTAAAAGGTGATTCTTACCAATATCTGCAATCATAGCTGTTTGTAGGATGTATGATGGCCTTACCTGTCTGTTGATGAAATTACATCCCGGGTCGCATTGGACACAGTAGTTCACACAGCTCCATTTTAAAGTCCACTCTACATCACTGAACTCCCTCAGGTCCACACATTCCCACCAGTCCTCACTCTGTATCCTCATCCAAAAACGCTTGGTTGCCGGGGGTGCAGTCATGCGTTGTCTCCTTCTTTCCATGAGATTTCGTAAAAGTAGCGCCTGAAGCATGGCATTTTGTAATTTCAACAGAGAAAGGCCTATGGCTGCAACAAACAACATGATTTGGTAGTGCAGCATCATGGCTGTATTTGTTTTGGTAAAATCTGACAGTGGCAGGACAGTAAACAAGTTATTATTTTTTTTTAGCAAAAATAAAAACCTATTTCCACAACTCTCTCTGGATAATTAAAATAAGTAGGCCTACTTTACTCATGTAAATGGGATTGTTATAGGACTATTTCCTTACAGAATTGGCAGTAGGGGTATTATTGTGTGCATGTAAGTGCGCATGTAAGTAAGGGGCAGTGGTGGCCTAAAGGTTAGAGAAGCAAGCTTGTGACCGGAAGGTCGTCGGTTCAGTCCCCCGGCAGGATAAATCTGGGTGGGGAAAGTGAAAAGCAGCACTTGCCCCTCCCTCATTACCACCATTGAGGTGCCCTTGAGCAAGGCCCTTAACCCCAACCGCTCCAGTGGATCAGACTGTGGTTGTACTGGTCAGCTTCCAGGTGTGAATGTGATCAGAGCGTTCCTGAAAACTGAAACTGAAACTTCCCCTGAATAAATAAAGCTGAAGAAAAAAAATGTCAACGTAGCCAATGACTAACTGAATGCAACCTTTTTAATCACTTCAGTAAAACAAATTACAGGCAGCTTACAAAATAAAGGAAAACATTTTATCATACTACAAAATTAGATGTATCTGCACATGTTATTGTGTCAATTGTCATCCAACATATATCTGTTGATGTGCATCATTACAAACAGAACACATGGTGGCAGGGATTTCAATATCTCCAGAAACGAGAATTAAACTTAAAAAAGGGACATTATCTGCCCTTGGCAGCATATTTGGGGTGCTGTATAATCACACCTTGCGACTGTGCACCTTCCAGTCAAGAACATCAGTTTCCTCTCGGGAGAAGCCGGTCTGGACTCTCCTCATCCATTACACCCATAACTGTCAGTGTTTTTACGTAAATGGGGTGAGAGGAGCTGATTCGATTGGTCTTGATTGAAGCAGCCTCTACCATGCCTACAGGTAATTTATTCCTCTTAATCCAACCCCTTTTACAACTGTGCCACAGGTGTGCCAGTGTCTCTGGTGACAAAATGACCCAAAATCTGTGCATACCTGTACCTTGATTCACAATAGGGTCCTAGAACTGAAATGCAGTGCATTATAGTTTGCAAATTCACAGTGGTACCTACTATGTACGGTATACACCATACAGTTTTAGTGTGATATTCAGGGTTTTGGCCTGGTCCAAAGACCAGGACGCTGTCTGAATGGTTGACCTGTTTCCTGTCAGTCGTCCTGTTCTTATCCACTAATGTTACAGCAACAGATCTACAGTAGCTGGGTGATAAATTCTCTAATGGCTGGATTAAGGAAGGCAGAAGAATAGCTTCAGGCCAACACCTTTAGCTCCCCTACTCTCACTCGCCTCCCACCTTCCCATCAAAATAAAAACAGGTGTCCATTGTTTCCATGGAAACAACTCTTGAATAGCTACAGCATTACTGATTGGACTAATTGGTGTGAAGAGATGTCCTATTTCTGGTCTCCTTCAAATCTCAGGGAATTTTGTGCTGTCTAATGAGAGATGGGGGCAGAGTTTGTATGCTTGTGTGTGTAGGAATGTGTTGGTATGTGCGTTGGTGAGAGAAGTATCGGAGGAGTTGTAGTTGATTTTGTGTGTGTGTGTGTGTGTGTGTGTGTGTGTGTGTGTGTGTGTGTTCATGTGTGCCTGTGGGTGTGATTGTCATGTGCATGTACGCATGCCTGTATGTGTACTTGTTTGTGTATTTTAGGGATAGAAGATGTGTGGGTGCGAGTTACCAAGCTTTTCTCTTTGACAAGATTTGGGAATGAGGGTATATCAGTGGGAGGTGTGTGTTTTTGTGTTAACTAGAACATCCAAGTATTCCTGAGGGCCCTGGGCTGATTTGGAGCCCTATATTCAGACTTAACGTGTCGGTCCCTGTGCTTACTCTCTCCCTCCCATCTCTCCACTCCTCCCTCTATCTCTCCACCTCTCTCTTTCTTTTTATCCCTTCCTCCTTCACTCCCAGCTCTCCTCCCCCAAAATGTCCACATGTAGGATGGATATAGTCACGGGGATGGAAGTAATCACAGCCCTGTCTTCTTTCTGCCATCTCCAACCACCTCTCCCCAGTTAGCAGGCTCTTATGTAAGGCAGCTAACCTCAAACCCACGCTGCAAATAGACTCCATTACAATAATAAATAGCTTCCCACCTCCACTAGAGCTGATCGTCTACTGAGACCAATGCGTAGCCAACCAATGCTTAGCCTCCGCAGTGAGATCTTGCTTATGTAAAGGACATTTTCTTATGCAAGTAGGCCTGTCATGGAAAACCTACCAAAGTAGGTTATGCAGTATTTATCAGGTAAAATAAAAATACGTAGGTATCTCAGAATGAGAGTCTGGTATAATCGCCAAGCATAATAAATGTACAGGAATTTGGAGACATTGGGTGTAGAGACATCCTTCCTAAGTACATGCTGACACACATGGTACAAGGACAATAAGACCTTACATACAGTGCATGACATGGAAAATGGCCTGTAGATATCACTCTTCATATTCATTCTACATATTCATTAAATGTTCTATGCTTTCAACGCTCTGTAACGGCCATTGCTCAATAGGAATGTTTGCTGAAAAGTATGAAGTGTCTGGTGGGATTTTGTTCTCTGCAGAGTCAGTGACAGGCCGAACACAACCGCCTGTGGTTCCCCTTCTCTCTCGCCATCCTGCGTCACTCACATTTCTAACAATTATCTGATTACAGCGTTGGTGCTGAAAATGGATCGAGAGTTAAATATAGAGCATCTGGTTCTGACTATAGTTTTATGGCTCCGCTTCCCACACAACCTGCCACGTATTTACATGTTAACCTAATTACATGGCCACTCGCTCTGCGGTCCGCCCAGACAGCTAGAGTTTCCTGCCTCTTGACGTCAGATGTGCTTTTTGATTTCTGCAGAAACGCGCGCACACAAGTATACGCATGCACACATACACACACATGCATACACCCATTCACACATACACATGTGCATACATGTACACACACAGAGACACATACACAAACTTAACTAACCCGACAGAACTAACTTTTATCCCACATTTGGTGGTAGAAAATAGGCCTTCCTAAAACAGATGAGACCGCTTTAACGTGGTTGGAGAGTGTGGAGGCCATTCTGAATACAATACGCAGAGGACATCCTCAGGAAAGGCTTTATGGCAAGCCCATATTGTTTAATGGAGCATGGGCAGTAAGAGTTGATGCATGGTCAGATTGCTCTTGGTGTAAATGCTTTTAGCCCTGTTAGCACTGGCGCAGGGTCAGAGGTTGTGGTGGAAGACAAAGCTGCAGATGTGTACTGTGGTTGAATTGACTGCAGCTGTTCATTATTAGGATTTAGCCTTTGAATTAAAAGGTTTAACTGTTTCTTTGAGACCAGCTCCTGCCACCGCATCCCTAAAGATTTTTGGAGTATTGATTGAGTTCATTGATTAGTCCCTTCTTCCACTGTGTTTGTCCCCAGTGTGCGGTAAGGGCAGCGACCGAGGGCCGGATCCTCGTCCTGGAGGGGCTGGAGAAGGCGGAGAGGAATGTTCTGCCCGTCCTCAACAACCTGCTGGAGAACAGAGAGATGCAGCTGGAGGACGGACGCTTCCTCATGTCGGCCGAGCGCTACGACAAGCTGCTGCAGGTCAGCTCAGCAGGCTGGCCTAAATAAGTCACACACCATAGTCTTGGGCTGAGGACCACAGAGCTTTATCACCCAGGGTTGCACATGTTAAATCAAACCCTCCTGTTTTGGGAATAAAATACACAGTTACATTTTTCCCATGCTGTGGGCATGAAGAGCCCAGTCAGGGGTGTCACACTTCACTCCTCTGTACCTAGGTGCTATCAAACTTCATCATGGTTTACAGCACTTCATAAAATAATTTTCTACCAATCACAACTTTATTGAGTAGTATCTAGTTAATACAAGCAAGTAAATGTTCTGTTTGTATGTTTTGAAAATTAAGTTTAACTATGAATCTTCACACCTTAGCTGTGAATTTTCACACAACTCCTACTGTCCTCTTGTATTCAGAAAGAACTCTATATCATTGCCATAAACACACTGTGGGACCGCACAGAATCAGTATTTGTTATTATTTTAGATTATGTATCCACCTGTGAGTCTGCAATCTTTTGAATCTTAAACGCATTGAATATAAAATGTGGAAAATTTAATGTAGGAATTATAGAGACGGTAGAAATAGGTTGGACTTTAAATTACATCTCGATGCATTCCAGGAGCACACCAAAGAGGAGCTAGATGCCTGGAAAATTGTCCGTGTGAGCGAGGACTTCCGGGTCATCGCTCTGGGACTTCCTGTCCCCAAGTATAAGGGAAACCCCTTGGATCCTCCACTCCGCTCCCGCTTCCAGGCCAGAGACATTTACTACCTACCCTTCAAGGTCAGAACAATGATCTCAGTACACTTCTGTTTACATCTTAGGCATTTATTTGACGCTCTTATCCAGAGTAAAAATGTGTGCAACTGTAGAATAGGTTAAATTCCTCAATCACCAAAATTATAAGCAAAGGGCTGGGCCAAAGCATTCTCCCTAATTCTACCCTTTTATTATGTGAACCTAACCACATAAACATATTAAACTGACTGCACACTGAGGTGTCTGTGCTATTCTAACTATTCTCATCTCTAACGTGTTTTTTTCAGGACCAGTTGGAGCTGTTGTACACAGCAGGACCAAATGTTGCAGCTGAAAGGTGAATACATTTACTGAAGCCAAGCCCTCCTACTAACTCTTTAAATGGATTGTTTGGCTTGTGGATATTGTTTGTCATTACTTTAAGTCTCAATGGCTTTTAAGGATCAATGTTGTGTTGCTTCCTGTGCATCAGGGTGTCCCAGCTGCTGTCCCTAGCCACCACACTGTGCTCCCAGGAGTCGTCCACCCTGGGTCTGCCTGACTTCCCTGTGGACAACCTGCCTCCTGCCCTCCAAGTGCTGGTGAGACCCCAGCTCTGACAGGCATCCTAAAGAAGATGCTAAAATGAAGGAGAATAAGAAAGTTAAACAGTTAGAGGGAGAAAACAGAGAGTGAGAGAGAGTCATATGTGTAAATCAGCATTCATATGATTTTGTCCCAGTTTTTTTTCCAGATTTTTGATAGAAATGGCAGAATTACAGAATATACATAATTGTCTATACTGTAGGTGGGGAGGTAGCAGTGAGGACAGTGAAACATTAACTATATTTTAGGGAAATAATAGTGAAATTAAGCTATTTCTCATTTTGCTGTGGCCCCCGTGGAGATGCCTCAAGGACCCCTGGTGGTCCCTGGATCCCACTTTGGGAACCACTGGTCTAAGTCTCATCTCTGTATCTTTACTGTTGCTGTTGCAGAATGTCTTCCCCATGCTGTCCTCCCAGCAGCTGGTTCAGAGACTTTACCCCTACCACAGCATATTGGGCAAGGAGGGACGCACCGCTGTGGAGGGCGTCCTCAGTGTAAGGACACACGCACACACACACACATACACATGTGCCCTAACCTTATGTTCAGCCTGAACGTGAAAAAATGTTTAGAGAGGGTGTGAATGATGCAAAGTCAATAGAAGGAGGGGAAAGTAGTGAGATGGATGCAACTTTGCTGTAGGTGGCACGAGGTGAGGCGAAGAAAAGTTTGTTTAAGTAAAAAAAAAAAATTCAAATTGAGCAAGAAAAATGTCCAGGTGCCTATAAATTTCTCCCCCATAGTAGTATAGTATTTCTGACCACAATAACACACTGACCACTGCACAAAAAGTTCATTGTTCGTACTGGCTGCCAGGCCTGCCTAAATGCAAACATGATAGGAAAAACAAATAATGCTGAATCATAATGTCAAGTAATCTGCATTGTCTCATCATTCCTCACCTTTACAAGTCAAGCGATCAAACTCATGAATAAATCAAGACAAAATGTTGCCTCACTTTCAGTCTGAATGTAGGGTAAGACACCTCATACAAATACATTGGACTATTGGCCACAAACTAACACATAAGTCCTCATCCCCCACCCCTCCCCTCATGTGCACACTCACATATTGTGTATCATTCCTTTCTTTTATAGAGGTTTGAGCTTTTGGATGGGCGACGTCAGCCAGCTCCCGGCGCCGTTGTGAGTGTGTCCTTGGCCAGGGACCTGGAGGGCCATGCAGACGTCACATTACGTGTCGCGGAGAAGGACGTCACCTTTCAGGTACCAGTAGAATGGTTGTTATGGCATGAAACCTCACAATACAAAGCAGTGCTGCGTGCTATGAGCCAACCGCTCTCTCAAACTTCCAAAAGAGATTCTCAGAATCAGAAGAGGGTTGTTGCCAGGCGACAATGTTGATAATCTGACTCTTCCCACCAGCTTGAATCTCTCACAGACCACCAGGCCCTAGTCATGACCCAGGAAAATGACAAATTGAAAAATCTGCCACCACACTTCTGGCTGTGAAAAATACAGCATCAGTCATTCATACATTACACAGAGATGTTCATTGTCCCTCATCAGACCACACACAGACAGGCAGACAATCAATAGCTTGACCATCTTATCTCTGACCGACACTCTGTAGTTGACCCTCTGGAGAGAATCTCTCTATTGCTCTTTATTTGTCCCTCTTGATTGGATAAAAAAAGAAAAGAGGGTGGATGAGTCACTATATGAGATTTTGGAGGACACAGATATCAGAGAGTTCAAGGAACAGTGGTACTGAGCTTCCTGCCAAATAAGTTATATCACGATCATCAACTCTTTGAAGCTGCGTTTTCTCTATGTGTGGCAGCAAATCTGTTGGCTTTGAATATGCAGTGCAATGCCTCATATGGATTGTATGCTAATGCTCTTTGTAATTAGACATACTTTGTTCCCAGCCCATGATTGCAGCATATCAGTGATACGACTATGTGTCACTGTTTCACTTCCCATGCTTTTCCCAAGAAGTTCCAAGTTTTGAAGGAATATTACGCTACAAATTCTATGTAATGATGAAGTTATTTATTGCTCTATTGTGGTCATTTCCTGTCTCCACTCAACTCCAGGTCCCAGCAGGCACCAAGGAGCCCCGCCCACCCAACAGTAGCCCCGCTTTCATCAGCACATCAAGCCACGCCCAGCTGCTGGCTGAGATGATGCAGTCACACATGGTCAAAGACATGTGTCTGATAGGGGCCAAGGTAGCTAACACAACACACACACACACACACACACACACACAGACACACATGTACAGAGAATGTGAACCCTGTGCTTTTGATAACAGTACTGCTGTATCTTCTAGGGTTGCGGCAAGTCAGTGATTGCCAGAGAGTTTGCTGAGATGCTGTTACAGCATAGAGCCGGTTATGCTCTACCAGGTAAATATGACACTGGGCTTTGTTAGATTCAGGATGTCTGTTTTCTCAACTTTTTAACCGTCTTCATTTACTATCATTGCACGCACTACAGATCATTAATGTCATGAACTAGCGTTTAATTATAAGACAGAGCTTCCCATTCTATGTCAAACCCCCCAAATAATTTATGAGACAAACATGTATTTCCCCCCCCAAAAAATATTGTAAGGAACAACAACATAATTTTTTCGTACATGATGTGTTTTTCACTTCTTGATGACGCTACAGCTCCATCTGCAAAAATTCATCCATTTCGAAATGTACTTGGTTTGTGTGCGTGCGCATCCATCAAACACAGGCATTCTAGCTGTGTGACATAGGAAATAACTGTGTGTGTTTTGGATATGAGTTCATGTATGTCAGGGAAAGCAAATCACTGGCAGAGACACTTGGACCACATCACTGACATTCCAGAGTGTGTGACCTGTGATGTCATGAAGGGGTCAACCCCTCCACAACTGCACCAATAGGGAAAGAGGAGGGGCAGACAAACTGCGTGCAGAGGGGAAGGAGTATTTTTGACAGAGGACACCTCCTTAAATAGAAGTCCTTTCATCTGAGGAGAATGCTCTTCTGTTTTACGAGGATTTTCCCCGTTCTTGTCACATTGCTTTATAACTATAGGGAGATGTCGCAAATGTTAAATGATTCATTTATTTAACACACTTGTTATAGAATCACTTTCTTGCCGGCTGTGGTCTGATCTCTGCTGCTTGTACAGAGTTTACAAATGCTCTGCTATACTATCCCAGGCAGTTCATTTAAACTTGACATTATTGGCTACAGTGTAATGTATGGCATAAGTCATGCTTGCTTATCCAAACTCAAACTCATGTGAGTTTAGATGAGCGTTCATGTCACATCTGAAAAGCCTGTGAATTTGAAGTGGGATAGAGTGGTTTTATGTAGAAGTAGGACAGGGTTTTGGCTAAAAGAGCCCGCATCTGGCTTCCATCACAGATACCTGGGCTGGGCCTCAGGCCTCCTGTCAGGCCTGGGACAGACACTAACTGGGAAGTGGAGAGCAGGGGAGCACTAGGGTGTATATGTGTGTGAATGTTAAACTTAAGGTAGTGAAACCTCCCCCTCTGTGTTTGCGTGTGTGTGTGTGCGCGTGTGAATCTGTGGAATGCAGTCGGCCGTGTGAGGATTGTGCAGGAAATGGGTTCCCTGTGTGTGTGTATGTGTGCTGTAGGCTTATGTATTAATGCATCATGCTGCAGCTATTTTTAGCTGGCTGAGGTCAGGGGTTACTTGTGCTTCGGGAATTGCGGAATCCTGTGCCGGCAATTCATCTTGTCAACTCTGAAAATCCCATTTTGGGAAAACCGCGTGACATATAAGGCTGGAGAGGAATCTAAAATATATATAGATTTTTTTTTTTTGTTATTTGTGTGTGTGTGTGTGTCTACTGGCACCTGACCTTTGGTGGAAAACAGCAAAAAAAACCAACACAATTCCATATAAAACAAATTCCTTTTCATAACACCGAAAGCCTAAAAGCCTCATGGCATTTTTCTTCACCTCTTTCCCCAGCAGTAATGAGAAATTAAATGATTGTCTTTATGTGATGGAAAAAGAAGTGGTGTTATTTCAGAGTAGGGTTTCCCTTGCTAATCCTTCCTTCGACATGGGGCTAGAGGGTCAGGAATAACATTTTGATTGAGTTACTTCACTGAACCGTATTACACTGGTAACTGGATTTTTTTTTATCAAAGAATGGACAGGAAGACAGATAGGGAGACATACACACATTTACCTTCACAAACAGGCGGTCCCATAGACACACAGTACAGGCAGACTTTAAGTCAGGCCCAGAGCCACTGATATTTACCAATCCACAGGGCCTGATGTAACTATGCCTTATGCAGTGTGGGAGAGCACCTATGTAGAAACCTACCTTGGATGGAAAAAGGTGGGTGAGAGCATGTATGTCACTGGAGTTATCAAGATGCTCCTCCCATTCCCATCACAGATGTTTGATTGAAGACGCCTCCAGAAGTTTCAACAGGAAGCTCTGGTGTCCCATAACCACACGGCTTAACACTTATCAGAACTAGACTCACCTACGCTACCCTGTGTCTACTCCTAGGCTTACACCTAGCTAACAGCTATGCACCCAATATTTTTTAACCTCGCTATTGGTCTCAGCAACTATAGTGATAAGTGATGGCTGACCCTGCTGAGTTGAAACAGCCCACACAACAGTTCAGAAACCAAAACACAGTGACTGAAAGACAGTCTGACAAAATAGACAGACATCTTGTTTATTGATGCCCAAAATTGACTCCAGTTATTCTGTTCAGTTCTGCTTGTTATCTGAGACAGAGAGGCAGAGAGGCAGACAGGCAGGCAGGTAGTCAGTCAGGCAGCTGCAGGTTAGCAGACGGACCAAAACAGAGAGAGAGATGGGACCCTGTGGCTGACCAGACAGTCTCTCAGCAGTCACCTCATTAATGGCTCTCAGGAATTATGTGTGTCAGAGGAGCCCAGACAAATGAGCGTCCCATGGCTTCCTCCTAGTCTTTGTCTGTCTGGCCTCGCTGCTGTGACTGTAGAAGGCTGTCCGTTTGTCTCCCGGGTTTTATGGATCGTTTCTGGTGTTTAAACAACTGCACACACATTTTCCAATTCATTTACTCCACGTCATGATAGAACAAAGTGGAAAACAGGGGGCCTGTTTTTGACTTAATGCAAAATGCTTTCTCGCTGAGGAACAGTTAGCAGTTCAGTAATCGGCACCTGAAACAAATTGTGTGTGACTCTGCTTGTCTGTCCCTCCTCTTCCCTCTGTCTCTGCCATGACAAGGTAGCGTGATAGTGAATCTGACAGTCTTGGTCCACAGACGATTCCTCCGTATGGAAGTGTGCCATTAACTGTTATCTGCAAAACACAGCAGCAGGGCCAGATCATGCGGGGGCATCTTTACAGGAAGTGTGGAAACACTGGAAATTAGTTTATGATTTCAAGGAAGTCTCAATTATGGTGCAACAGTTCACATTACTCACTTCATCCAATTTCACTTTGTGATGGAAAACATTCTGGGAAATTGAACCTACCCCATCTTCTCTTTCTCTTTTCCTCCTTCTGATGCTCTCAATCCCTTTACCTCCCCCCACTTCATCCCTTTATCTCTATCTCTCTCCCTCCCCCTTCTATCTCTGCCTCTTCTTCGATCCCTTGCCCACTCCCATACCTTCTCTCCCTCCTCTCTCTCTCTCTCTCTCTCTCTGTCTCTCTTCTCTCTCTCTGTCTCTCTCTCTCTCTCTCTTGCTCAATCCAAATGTCCACCCTCCGGACTTGTGGACTGAGCCCTCGCGGACTTCAGTCGTACGTACCTTGACGTGTTCAACGTCATCACGTCAAGTCTGTGAGGGCACGAGACTGCAAGGCTATATGAGCCGTTGATAGACAGGCCTCAACTCTGTTTCACTCGTTGCCGTGGAAACGTTCGAAGCAACAGTCTAGCGACAACTACAGCCATGTACACGGTGATCGCTGCAGCACTTGCGTATGTAATCGGTCTAGGCTTGTTTTGTGAGTGAACAAAATGATACTGATACATTTCTATACAACATATAGGCTACACACATTCAAATACAGAAATGTGTGTAAATATGAACCGGACTATGGCTAAATAAATTGGGTATTTCTTACATTGGAAGACCTTTTTTTGTGGTTTTTCGTTCATTTTCCACAGCCTGGATATTTGGCATTACACTGCACAGCTTTTATAGGCTACCATCACTTAAAGACTACAATAATAAAATGCATTTTGATTACCTCTATAGCCTATACTTCTACATATTTCTTCAAGTAACGTTTTAATAAAGTCATTGTTTTACACATTCATAATAAGTTCTTTTTGTTTTTTTGTTCGGCATCACGTCCGTATTCCAATGAATTGTGGGTAATTAAATCAGTAAAGTCTGCTGAAGTCTGCACCCCAAGCGGACTCTCTGGAAGTCTGCAGAAAGTCTGCTTGAGGCCCCTTGTGGACTGGATGGATTGTGGATTTGGACAGCCCTCAGCACTCGCAGACTTCCCGGGAACGCGCCCGCAAAGTCTGCGAGTCTGCAAGTGCGGTGAAGTCCGGACATTTGGATTCAGCTTCTCTCTCTTTCTTCCAGGACATGACAGCCAGGGACCTTCTCCAGCAGAGGTACACGCTCCCTAACGGAGACACGGCATGGAGGCCGTCTCCGCTGGTCACCGCTGCCCAGGAGGGCAAGCTGCTACTGCTGGACGGCATACACAGGGTCAACCTGGGAACCCTGGCCGTGCTCTCCAGGTACACACACACACACAGAGACACATACACACTCACACATACACACTCACACATACACACATACACACACACACACACACACACACACACAGATACACACCAGCTCATTCCACTGTGCATTGCATCCCAGGTTGCTACATGACAGGGAGTTGGCGCTGTACGATGGGACCAGGCTGATGAGGTGGGACAGATACGAGATCCTGAAAGAACAATTGCAGCTCACTGACCAGCAACTGCAGGAGAGGTACAAACACACACACACACACACACACACACACACACACCTCCCCGTTGGGAGTGTGAGACAGATCTGTGAAGTGATGACGTGTAATTTCTTAGCTGCTAATGAAGTCATGACTTCATCATACCTGGCGACAAAGAGCGACTCCCACAGTCTAATTAATATTAGTCAGGAATATTAGCCAAGGACAGATCACACAAACACACACACACACACACACACACACACACACACACACAGGCCAGCAGACAGGGGATTGTGGAGTATGTGTGGGAGAGGTCAGGAGCATTTCTAAATCTGTATTTGCGTCAAATGTGGAAACAACGCAGATGTGATCCCTGGCTTTTAAAAGACAACAATGACTACATTCAGCATTAGCACCATAACAGGAAGAAAGAGACAGAGAGAGAGACAAAGAGAGAGGGAGGGAGGGAGAGAAATAGCATACGGGGGAAAGGCTATTCCAGGTAAACCAAAAGATGGCAAGAAAATGGCATTCCAGTCTGTGATACTAAAATCTTTCCAAGGTACTGTGTCCCACCCTTACACAGGACAGAAAAGCCCTACCAGCGCTGTTGGGTGTCTGCGGGTCTGAAAAAACATTCTCTTTTTTATTAATTTTTATATTTTAAATTTGTCTTAAATTCAATTACAGCTAGGCAGCATTAAAAAAGTCTTAAAATGTCCTAAATTTGATACCCTGGCCACTGTAATGTGTCAGTTCAACACATAGAGTCATCTTCATCCATGTCAGTTTGGCTGCAACAGCCAGTGACATGGATATATATCAGTGACCCTTGTTGTTCTTGACCTGAAATGACCCCTGTATTTTTTTGCCAATACATGAACTTATATATGACAACGCATGGACTTAAATAGTGTGTGTGTGTGTGTGTGTGTAGGCGCGCATATGCGTTTGTGTGCGTACGTCTTGAAACCCCACCTAGGCTGGCAGGAAGGATGTTTGTGGCGGGGCGTCTGGGCTGAAATAAACCCACTTCCTCTTCCTCCGCTCCTGTGGCTCAGACAAAATGTGTGTGTTTGTTTGTGTATGTGTGTGTGTGCGTGCGTGTGTGTGTGTATCCAGTAGGATTTTATTGCGCATTACAGTACAGTTCTCAGCCATACTGCTCCCATTTTTATCTCCATATTCAGTCCAACATTTAAGGTTCCTAATATAGCAAACATAGACATGACTTAGCCAGAGATGGATGAGAGAGACTCACCAAGTTGCTAGGTAACAGAATGGGAGGGGTGTGTGTGTGTGTGTGTGTGTGTGTGTGTGGGGTGTGTGTGTGTGTGTGTGTGTGTGTGTGGGGTTTGTGTGTGTGTGGGTGTGGGTGTGTGTGTGTGCATGGGCACATGTGACTGTTAAGTATGTGCGAAAGAGTGATTGTGTGTGTGTGTGTGTGTGTGTGTGTGTGAGACCGTGTGTGTGTGTGTGTGTGACCATATGTGTGTGTGTGCACATGGGTGTGTGTGGGTGCACATGTACTGATTTGTCCTCTCAGTGTGTGTGTGTGTGTGTGTGTGTGTGTATGGGTGTGGGTGTCTGGGTGCGGTGGTAGAAATGGACTTAGCTGTCCTCTTGAATCAAAGGATGACACAGCCAGCTGTCAAAAGTGGTGCTCTCTTCTCTGACGCAGATTGGGTGGGACATGTACACACACGCACAGACACACACACACACACGCACACACACATACATTGAACATCTACTTGAACATGAATAGACAGATCTTCTCAACTGTGTGTGTCTGGGTCTGTACATGTCTTCCTCTGCTGACATGTGTGTGTCTGTGCATCCGTCATCCGGTGTGTGTGTGTTCCAGGTCTATCTTCCCCATCCACCCGTCGTTCAGGGTGCTGGCCCTGGCCGAGCCCCCCGTGGTGGGGGCCAGTACCAGCACCAGCACCAGCACCAGTAGCAGTGGAGGGCAGCAGTGGTTGGGCCCGGAGCTGCTCACCATGTTCCTTTATCACAGTGTCGCACCACTAGCCAGAGCAGAGGAGATCAGCCTCATACAGGGCCTGGTGAGTCACACACACCTAAAGACAAAATGAAGTGAAAAATCCTAATGTACATCTATTTAACAATACATGCCAAAACCTTTTTTTTCTTGTATTCTTATATCATAATCTCATTACTTTTCTTTCCTGGCAAACAGTGTATTTTAGTGGGTATTCCAGTAGGCATACACAAGAAATCCACCCAATAATATCATACATTTTTTTAACAATCCCCTCCTCTCCCCTGTCATCAAAGTGACAAGAGTGGCAACATGGAGGACAAAATATTTCTCCTCTCCCTGTCCTCCTCCACTTCCTGCACTCTGAGGGTTTCCTCCACTGCTGCTACAGTAACGGGGTGATGGAGGTGTTGGAAGAGGCCAGTGGTTCTCTAAAATAGAATATAGGCCAGCATCCAGTCACTTTCCATGTTTACCGATCCGCTTTTCAACAGTCCCTCCCCACGTTATGTCCCACCCCAACATTCTGTTTCAAATAGAAATACATCGCTTTACCACTTCTTTCTTTATCCGACCGACCATCTCTCTCTATCTCCATCCTCTTTCTCACTCCCTCTCTCTCTTTTTCTAGACTCCTAACGTTCCTAAAGAAGCAGTGGAGCAGCTACTGCACCTCACACACAGCCTCCGCAAGACAAACGACCCCACGGTAAGTGTGTGTGTGTGTGTTCTAACCAGTTTGTGTGTGTGTGTGTGTGTGTGTGTATATGTGTGTGTGTGAGAGAGAGATCTAACTAGTTTATGTGTGTGTGTGTGTCCCCAGGCACAGTCTTTGGCCTCATCTCTCTCCACCAGACAGCTGTTGAGGATCTGTCGCCGTCTCTCTCAGTACCCCGAGGAGAGCATCGCTCACGCTGTCAACAAGGCCTGTCTCTCCAGGTACACACACACACACACACACACTCACACGCTAATGCATACTCAGATGCACTATTTCAGTGTCTTATGTTTGTCTTGATTGTGAAGCACTTGGTAAACTTTGTTTTACAAAAGAGCTATACAGAAAAAGTGATTATTTTGAATGCCATATTATTGTGTGTGTGTGTGTGTGTGTGTGTGTGTGTGTGTGTGTGTCAGGTTCCTGCCCAGCCTGGCCCGTGCCTCTCTCCAGAAGAACCTGGCCAACTGCTCCATACAGGACACAGCAGACCCTGCTGAACACACTCGCGACCACAGCTGTGAGTTCTAGCCATCTATCTAGATAAAAGTTACACCATTGAAATTACTGTGGCAGTAACAAATACATTTCCAAGAAAAAGTAAAATGTGGTTCACTGGAGGCTCACAAGCCTAGAGGCTAGAGAAGCAGGCTAATGACTGGTAGGTAACCAGCTCAAATCCCCAGTCTGGCTGGGAAAACGTGGGTGGAAAAAGTGAATGAGGAACACATTTCCCTCAGTAACTACCCTTGAGGTTTAAGGTGGCCTTGAGCAAGGCCACCTGAAACAAAATTCAAGACCCCTGGGTGTCACAAGTTTTCTTGATTCACACACACACCAATGACACCCCCTCCTGTATTTCTCCAGGTACAGTAAAGGATGGTGTGTTGACTATCGGCAGTGTGTCTGCTCCCATCTACAATGCCAATGAGAAAATGAAGGTTCCAGATGTGCTGTTCTATGATAACCCACAGGTAAACACACGCTGACTCACAGCCAAACATACCGAGTGAAAAGACCGGCCAGTACTCAAGCTTTTTTGTACTGAGGCACAGTGAGACTCTTAGGCAAAACAGCATTTCAGTCTAAACCAAATTAATAATTGCATGAAAATGGCTCACGAAGCCTTGTGTGATTATACAAGAAGGCCAGCAAAGACATTTATTTCCAGGGCATGACCCACATTGGAGCAAAAAGAGAGATTAGAATATGATCAAATTGAATTTAAATAGTTTTTTTTAAGAAACACCCTGAGCTCACTGAAGTATACAACATCAGTTTACCTTACCACACGTGTATAAAAAATTAGACATGCCACTGCTGTATTCCTCCACACATATTGCTCTGCCTAACACACAGCATAATTCATTTATTTAAGTTCAAATGAGGTCACACTCTGGTGAAGGGACAACTTTGAGCTCCTTAGATCCTCTCTCCTCTCCTTCACTCTCACTCCTACTCCCTCTTTGTTGTTATTATTAATATTACTCTTTTCTCCCAGTTGCAGTGTGTGATATCATTTCATTATGAAGGATTTGACTTTTAGTTCTGGTGCTGGCTGACATTTCCTCAGGCTAAGCCCTTTGTTGTTTCTGCTAGGCTCTGCTCAGACACACAGGAGTCTCAGAGATGCTAATCTCAGTCTTGGCCTGGCCCTGTAATCTTCCCTAGTGGAGTGTAATTCACCCCTGATTGCTCTTATTGACGGACTTCATTGGATAAGAAGCTAATCCGACTGTAATTCTGTTCTGGGTTTCTGTGTGCAGCGGGCGATAAACTCCTTGATTCCTTGATTTCATTTAATTGATCTACACAGGAGTTCCACTATCTTTGAAAACACAAAGTCCACTACTGCACAGGTAGATGGGCATCAACTGAGTATGGCAAGGAATGGCACTTGTCGTACCTTAGCCTAAGTCCAGATATGATCTTGTGTTTTTTATCATTATAATGAGAGCAAAGGTCAAGCAGATTTGCAATATCTAAAAATCACTTAAGGGGGCGCATTCAAGGACTATACTATATTATACTACTAATATTCCCTCTATGCTGTGTGTGTCTGAGCAACATAGTTTGACCTACTATACATCACATTGACCAAATAATAATGTATTTTCAGTCAACAGTCATTGCTCTCCTTGTCCGCATAAATTTAGTTGATATTAGCAGGTTTGGAAGTTTTCATGGCAAATGATTAGATGCAGGGACTGTGCCATTCCTTGGGTTAGGGTTAGGGTTAGTTGTTTTTACCAGCCAATCAGTTGCAGGGTGAATGGAACATCTATACTGAATTCTGTCAGAGTCCCTACCAGTCTTCATGCCACTGTCTGATTAGTATTTTGATCAGGTCAGTTTAAATGAAACATATTAGTTTGTATGCCGCTGTTTTATTTTCTTTGACTTTGTAGTCCATGATGCACTCACGTGTCCGACCCCTAACCTGTGGGCTGGTGTCCCCAGAGAGGAACCAGCCTCAGAAATGACACTCTGACATCCTCTGACAATACTGATGAAGCTACGTGACCCAGGTCTATCCATCCGTCTCTCATTCTCTCTCTCTTTCTCTCTGTCTTCGTTCAGCCCTTTTTCATTTGCCTGCTTCTATTTGAGAATGAAATGAGAGAGAGATGAGAACAAGGAGGAGGAGAGACTTTTTGCATGCCCCACTTCTGAATGACCTGTTTTCTGTCCCGTCTTCAGAGAGGGAGGGCAGAAAAGAACACGGGGAGGGGAGGAGAAGAGGAGGCAAAACCCCAAAATCTTCACACAAAACAAAACTGCTGAATTGTATCTTCACAGAGGGGACAAGAATATTTTTTTTCATAATATATGTCAAAAGCAATAGGCTACAGTAGGAATATTCAATGTCCAGCTGAATGTCCAAACTAAGCTTGTCCCCTCAAATTCATCATTCGTTTGCCAGATGAATGAAGTCTGTTTGTGTTTAAATGTCTCTGCAGCATATGATGGTGATGGAGGACATGCTGAAAGACTTCCTGTTAGGAGAGCACCTCCTATTGGTGGGCAACCAGGTGAGTCAACTTCCAGATTTACTTAAAAATATCCTTCTGTCTCCAAAAAAAACATCTTATTGAGATCTGTAATTACCGTACAAGACCAATGAAGATGATTTCCATTTTGATCTCACGGGCTCTCTTTGATGTCACGTAAGGGAAACGGACCTTAGGCGGATGCTTGCAGAGATAGGCCTATCTCCTTTATCCAGCAATGGATCTCAGTGAAGTAGGTCACAGTTGACAGCCCTGCTTGATGAGCGTGGAGGGGAGCGTTATGAAACAAGCTCCCTGTGCCCTCATATCACCCTCCACCCCCACCTCCTCCACGCAGCTCAATGTGGGCATAAGGAAGCATGGAGCTCATCCTAGGGGACATTCTGCGCCCCCTGTCTGGCCTTAATGGGTATGGTTTAAGGGAGGAGAGACGGGGAGGAGGGAGAGAGCGTGGACATGGTGTACCCTTGCAGTCCAGAGGTGGAAATGTGTGTGTGTGTGTGTGTGTGTGTGTGTGTGTGTGTGTGTGTGTGTGTGTGTGTGTGTGTGTGTGTGCGTGCGTGTGTGTGCGCTCATCTGCCATGCGTGGGCGAAGCTTGGACATTAGGAGCTGTCAGAGCTTACCAGACGGCTGACAGACAGGCCGAGAGACTCAGCAGCCATCCAAGACAGGCCGGCTCTGCAGGAAGCCAGTGGGAGTCTCAGAGAACAGCCCCTGTCAGAACACAGCACCGTCAAAACCATGGGGCACACTCAACTCTCCCTGTCAGCGCCGCCGCTCTGCAGATGGAGCAGACGCCTCCCTCGCCCTCGTCTTTCCAGCCTTTGTCACTGAAATACAGTCGATGCATTGAGATTCATTTCCTTGAAATGTGCCGATTGTAAATTGTTTTGTATTTGTATCGTCCCATAGGGTGTGGGTAAGAATAAGATAGTGGACCGGTTCCTGCACCTTCTGAACCGGCCCAGGGAATACCTACAACTCCACAGGTGAGGGGAATCAAGGTGTTTTGGACGTTACCGTAGAACTGTCCACTCTGATACAATTTCGACCTGCACACAGTTTGACCCAAAAATGTTTCACAGCAGTGTAAAAATGTGAGAGTGTGAGAATAAAACATTGAACCAATACAAATGAAACTCAGGCTGCTGCTACAGTGGCAGTTGGAACTCAGCATAGTGTGCAGTGTCAGAATATACATGGCAATTGGAAACAGACCTAATAAGATTGGGATAGGGCCCAGAGGAGACCATTCATTGCCAATACCCAACAAGCACACATCTGTGATAACATTTATTTTCATTATTTTTGTGCCAATGGAAAATCAGCACTCATGCCAGTACTAGAGCTATATTGCTTGGTGGAAGAATAACATGAATTATTATTGATTAAAAATAAAAGATTTAATAAACATTTGTCATTACAATTGTGTGTTACCTCCATTTTATAAAAACAGTAACCCAGCGCTGCACTTTACAGTGATTTTAGAACAGCCAAATGATGCCTTTTACCTTCTTAAATCAATGCACAGCCTCTTGTGGCTAACAGCTTAATTATCTATGAAGAACCCTTTCTCCGTTCTGTGCATCAACAAATGACAGACTCTCAGACTCAGCCTTCTCTTTTCATACTGCGTCTTTTTTTCCTGTCAGATACTTGATAGAGTTCTTAATAGCAGATAGGTTTCCAAAACAGTGACCTGTATCTGCTGTCGTTGGTGGATTGCGTGCCTTGGAGGCTGATAGAGTCACATATAATTTTCTTTTTCATCTTCCTGAAAAGAAGAGACTGTGACCCACTCTCTATAATAGCGAGATGCCATTTTCTTGCAGAATGAAAAGGACTTATCTTGTGTGGTAGATGTGCATGCTATTGAGGTGTAGCAGTTTTTTGTTTGTGGGGAAAAAAAAACAAACATGAGGAACAAAGCGACTCTATTTGAAGGAGGTTTGAGCAGCATTTTCTCTCACCTCCCCACCAGGCTTAGCCTTTCTATCCAAGGCTGTCAAAAACTATTTCGGTCCCCAATAAACCAGGTCATCCTTCACCAGGACAAGGACTTTACAGATATGAAAGGAAAAATACATGTGTTAAAAAAAACATGTGTTAACAAGGACTTCTATAAATACACACATGATCACACCTTAGGAAAATTAGGTCAGGGTGGCTTACCTGACCATAGCCATGCTGTTGAACATAGCTGGGATCAATCAACAGCAGTGATAGGCCTTGTGTTGACCCTGGCATTAACAAGGAGGCAATGTGCAACCATGCATTAGGTGTCTCTGATTAAGGCTGTATGGAGGGAGACGGGCGACAAACAGATAGAATGCCAATAAAAATCATCACTTGTAAACACAGCACAGAGAAGATGAGGTACAATCATACATCAATCACAGATTCAATCTGTCACTCATTGTCCGAGGAGGAGCAGAGGTGACTATAAGAGCCAGTCGTTTTATTTCAGTGACATTCTGCGGTGTACCGTAGCTAGCACTCATCTGCACTCACATGTAGGCCTACTGATTCTGACTGTGTGCATGTGTGTGTGTGTGTGTGTGTGTGTGTGTGTGTGTGTGTGTGTGTGTGTGTATGCATAGTTTCTCAAAGTCTTGTGAAAGTCGAAGTGGAGCTGAGCATGGATGTGGCCTGGTTAGCTACTGTAACAGCAGCTAATATTAGAGCAGGGCAGAGGCAGGCAGATCTGTGCATGTGGCTTCAGGGAGCCTCTAACTGAAGGCCTACAGAGATGTGGCTCAGAAAGAGGAGAGAGATGCAGCCAGCCAGGAAGGAAACTAGGACAGCCCCTGGGTCACGCTGTGGGGTGCTGGAGAGAGGGGGGCGGGGTGGCTGGTGAGAGCGAGGGTCAGAGAAAGAGGGGGAGATAATTTTGGAAAGCCACAGGGGATTGACGTTATTGGGGAGAATCCTTCAATTCTACATTTCATTTGTTGGCCGACCCAACCCCCTTTTTCACCTGGCATGAACATGCATCCCGTGTGATCAGATTGTGTTCAAAAATCCATATGTAAACGCACCGAAGACAGATTGAAGATCCGATCACCCAAACCGCCTCTGGAGATGGTCAGAGACCCATTTGGCCACATTAACAACAAAGTGTAAATGCAGTGTGTATCCAGTCCACATGTAGCCACTATGTAATACTGAAGTAAACTTTTGTGTGCAGCTCCAACCCAGGCAAATGGAGAAACAAGCAAGAGGAGGTGCTAACTGTCAATTTCAAAGGATGTAAATGTTATGAGAGGAAGTGATGTACACTGCAATCTTGTGAGGGGAAGAGAAATCCGACTTGGTGTTCCTGAAGGCCTCGTTAACAAGGTTTTCTGGTGGTATGCAAAATCCCTTAAGCCAAGCTACATGTCAGAGAAAATCTTTTTATCATATTCAACCCGAGCAAATCAATGATTTTGACGTTTTGAAAAAGTGCTGAAATATAAATTATGTGGAAAAAAGTGTAATTTTTCATCATCCAGCTCCTGTGTGTGTGTGTGTGTGTAACCCTGTGTTCTCTCTCCCAGGGATACAACAGTTCAGACTCTGACCCTGCAGCCCTCAGTCCGAGATGGCATCATCGTGTATGAGGACTCACCACTGGTCAGTCAGCAACACACACACACACACACCCATACATGCACATACACCTCCATTGAAGTATCTTTTACAGGATAGTTCTCCCTGGTTAATACCCTAATTAAACGTCTGTGAGAGATGGAAGATGATGAGTACTTCCCTAATTATAACTCTCATCTCATTTTATTATTGTTTTTGTATTGCTTCCTTTGTAAACTCTGCTTGTAGATTAATCCTATATAAATAAATGTCATTCTTATTATTGAATAAGATTTGAGATAGAAACAGAGGAAAGAGAGAGAGAGAGAGAGAGAGAGAGACAGAGAGACAGAGCACTCTGAGATGGCAGGGTGAGTCACTAATCACTAAATGAGTTTAATGATTAGTCTTTCTCTGGTTTTCTCTCTTTCTCTCTCGCTCTAACACACACACACACACACAAACAGAAATAAAAACAGAATGTACTGGGCGTACATTCATACAGTCATATAAAAACAGCTATATACAGGCCAGTTGTCTGGGGGATGTAGCTGAAGGTTTTAACACTGGCCTGATTCTTCTTCTCTCTCTCTCTCTCTCTCTCTCTCTCTCTCTCTCTCTCTCTCTCTCTCTCTCTCTCTCTCTCTCTCTCTCTCTCTGAATGAAAGAGGAGGTGGAGGAGGAGAGATAAAAGACGGTGGCTATTCTCATTAGCCACCAGTCCTGGTCCTGTGGGTATTCATTATATTAACAGCTGGGCAGTGACATTTTGATCCCCAGAGACGAATGCTGCATTTGCACTGTGGCCTAATAAAAAGCCGCCACACCAGTCCGCATAGCAGGATGTCTGTCAACCGCAATGGTGAACTGTCTCATTGATGATTTTGATAAACTCCCAGCTCAGTTATGATGTGAAGAAAGCAGAAATTTAGAGTGAAGAAATGATTAAGAACAGAAATAACAGCAACTAATACAAATAGACAGACTGATTTGTCGTGTGTGTGTGTGTGTGTGTCCAGGTGAAGGCAGTGAAGATGGGCCACATATTGGTGATTGATGAGGCTGACAAAGCTCCCACCAACGTCACCTGCATTCTCAAAACCCTGGTGGAGAGTGGAGAGATGATTCTGGCTGACGGTCGCAGGATTGTTTCAGGTTCACACACTCACTCACACACACAGAGGGTTTAACACGGTGACAGAGACATGTCCCAGATACAGCGTGAAGACAGAAGCAGAACCATTAAACAGACAAGTAGAAGATTGGATGTCCCCAAAGACAAACACATGTAAAAAATTTGATGCAGGCCGCTGCAGGAGGCTTAGGATAAAAGCCTTTATGGACAGGTACCAGTAGATTTTGGACCACATTGGACTGTAAACACATAGTTTTTCCACTTATTCCCACGTAATCAAACTAGTTGCAGACAGCTTCTCCATTCCTGAGAGGCTCTTCCTCCCCAGAGGAATGTAAACACACCCAGACAAACTTGCGTCTGCACCGATGGTATCGGGACAGTAGAGGTGTGTGTGCAAAACGAAAAATGAAAGAGAGGATAGAGACCAAAAAGGACAAAAGATTGGGGAAGAGTGAGAGTGCTTGTTGTGTGTGTGTGTGTGTGTGTGTGTCCATCGTTGGGCATTTGTTTGTCCTGTCATACTAACTATGATCATGTCCATTCCTAAGATCTACGTAAGGCCAACGGAAGGCTGAACACCATAGTCATGCACCCAGACTTCAGGATGCTCGTCCTGGCTAACCGACCTGGCTTCCCCTTCCTGGGGAACGACTTTTTTGGAGCTCTAGGTACACACACACACACACACACACACACACACACACACACACACACACACACACACACACACACACACACACACACACACACACTTCCTGCTGCAGATGAGTACTGATCTTCTTTTTATTAAATGACAAACTCTCGTCTTTGAGAAGCAAGTAGCTCAAAGATTAATTGGGAAAGGAAATTGGGATTGAGATGTTTGCTGTCAGATGATCTGATCTAATTGTTTTCGCTCCTACGGTATCTTGGAAAAAACCTTTGCATTTGGATTTCCCGAAAACCTTGAATATTGTCTTTTGTATTTTTTTCATTGGTTTACAAAGGTCAATGGTCTTTGATCGAAGCCCTTGGGAAATAAAATCCAAGTTTGTTAAGTTTGATTTTATCTTGATTTAGCACTCTAGGTTGACAGAACACACTTTTTTCATCAATGCTGCACTTAAGCTTCATTCATTTTTGGGCAGCCCACCACAGTCTTGTACTGTTACACATTCACAAGGATTCAAACCTGTGACCTTCCGGGCCCTGCTCCTCTACCGTTAAGGTTACCACTATTAACCATAAGTAGATGCAAGGGTCCCCAAACTTTTCATGTCAAGGACCCCAAATACATTCGCTTTAGACCCCAGACTCTCATTTGATGAAGATTTTTGACTCTCTGTACTGTAGGCAGGGAGCTAACAGAGTGAAACAAGAGTGACACATCTTATTATAAAGGCCATTTTACATATTCTCTCATTGTATGAGCCTCTAATGAATTATATATTAGTGAAATCCCTATCCCTCATTTTGCCAACGACCCTCTACAAGGACCCCAGTTTGGAAACCACTGATCCAACAGTTAGGGAAACAAACTTGTGACTGCAGTGTCACCAGTTCAACCTCCAACTAGGAAAATCTGTCCAGGGAAAATGAGTAAGACATGCTCTCTTCCCCCTCAACAACTACATTCAGGATGCCCTTGAGCAAGGCAGTTAACCTCCAATCGATCCATCAGAGCTACTTAGTGGCCAACAGTAGAAGACTGGTTGTACTAAGCGGTGCCCAATTGTGAATGTGTGTAACTGAAAGAGTGTGAAGCAGAGAGCTGCTGAAAAAGATCATAAAGGTACGTTCACACTATTCCACATTTTTCAAACTGCCAGCACCTTTTTTACACCAAAGGCGGTGGGAGAGGCCGCTTTGTCAAGGTGCTGTGTCTGGCATTTTTTTTAGGCAGAGCAGAACGCTTTCTAAAGTTGAGAACAGTTCAACTTTTTAGAGGAGTGCACATGACATGGACTGCTTCTGTACGCCAACTAATCACAAAATAGAAGAGGCAGCTAAGTAGGCAGCTGACAGTTTAAAACCAGAGTGAAAATGGCGGAAGTAGCAGCAGAAAAGTTGGTAGTAGTTGTTACAGTGATAATGAAGAATCAGCATGGAGCACATTGGCTGTGTTGTGGAGTTTCTGCTAAGTGTTTGAGAGTTGGACACAAGTACTGTTTGCTGATAGCGGCATCTGGAAAACAAAGTGCACGTCAACTGACCTGCTTTTTCAGATTATCTGCACAAAATGTGGCTGAGGCAGCGATTTTCCTACAAAAAAAGCTGAACAGTGTGACCACACCCTAAGAGCACCCCAAATCTTCCCCGAATAAATAAAGCTAAAAAAAAAAAGTAGACGTATGACCGGTTGACATCCTCCGAACAGGCGACATCTTCAGCTGCCATGCGGTGGACAACCCCAAGCCGCAGGCGGAGCTGGCCATGCTGAAGCAGTACGGCCCCGACGTCCCAGACGCCACCCTCCAGAAGCTGGTGGCCGCCTTCGGAGAGCTGAGGTCCATGGCCGACCAGGGCACCATCACCTACCCCTACTCCACCCGAGAGGTGGTCAACATCGTCAAACACCTCCAGGTGACGAGACGCACACAGGCGCACAAACAGACACATACGTACCCATGCAACACACAAACACCTCTGTTTTATTTTTTTTATTTGATCCCAGACTTTTTTTTTTTTTTTTTAATCTATTATTCATGAAGACTTGACCTTAAAAACTTGCACTGCTAGATGGATGCTTGGTAGCAGCTTGGATAATGCATGAGGGTTCCCTCGCAACACTGCTGTGACAAAGAGCTGACTGACTGGACCACACACACACACACACACACACACACACACACACAAACATACACACACAGGCCATCATCCATAAATCCCATAAATCACAAACATATACATACACAGCCACACAACAATGGACATATACAAGCCAGTTGTCTGGGGCTTTAGCTGAAGGTTTGCCCACTGGCCTGATTCTCTTTCTCTCTTTATCTCTGTCCTCTTTCTCTTGTACTCTGTTTTTTCTAAGTCTTCTTTTCTGGCAGCCTGAATGAAATGAAAAGCGTGAGAGTAAAAGGGAGAGGCCAGGAGAAATGGTGAACAGTGAAAGAGAGAGAGACAGCATGGGCAGGGGAGAAAGAATGATTTTGGGGAGGGGGAAGATAGAAATAGAAAGACAGAAAAAGCTGTCATAACAGATCATGTGTGATGCTGTCAACAAAGTTCTCGCTGTATCTCCTCTGTGCCAAAGTACCCCCACCCTCGCCACCTGCCCTCCCTCCAATGTTTCACTGCTACACACCATCTCTTCATCCACCCATGTAACCATCCATCCCTCCATCTCCCTCAGCATTCTGGATCTACAGCTCTGTATCGTGCACACATCCATCCAACAGAGTGAATGACTGTTAGAAAAAGTCAGGTTTTACCTCCATGCCCTTTGGAAGATTGGCACAGTCGAAGCAACACATTTTGACTCTGATAAAGACACATATGTCTAAATGTTAGTGAGGCAAAATGATAGCCATTTGCATCTGCAGTGAATGAGTCAATGATGATCCTTGTACTTCAATGGCTTACCTTGGGTTAAGTCTATTTGAAGGTATCCCAGAGACTTTGGTGAACAACACATTTGGTGAGCAATGTATTTTTTATTTTTTGTTTAGTTAGCTTAGTTGCACAGTGATAAAACATAGATCACATAGAAGTGAAGTGATAAAAAAAAACACAAAAACGGTGACAATGGTAAGAATGACAAAAATGACAATTTATGCTGGTGACAAAGTAATCTTAGCGCCTCAAACATCTTCTTCGATCAGTTGATTCTTTAGTCAATAAATCAAGAGGTCATTGTGCACATGTTTTCCAGTATATTTTTTGTTCTGTTTGAAAGTGTTGCCATTCTAATCTAGTTGTTTGAGCAATGAGCAGCTTCTCCACTCATGTCATCCATCCCCAGCCATCTAGGAACAGTGTGGTCCAATAGGGCAGAGTACATACTGTGTATGTACACACTGTACATATACTGTGTTTACATAGACCCTGTTCATCCCCCTCCTCTCCTCTCCTCTCCCCTCCTCTTCCCTCCTCTCATCTATAGGCTGCTATTTATACTTGCCCTGCCATTAATCACCAGGGAAGGGAAGACAGGGGACATTTTGTGTGGACAGGGAAGGGTGTGTGTGTGTGCGTGCGTTCGTGTGTGTGTGTGTGTGTACATGCACCAGTGTACGCGTGTGTCTATATTGTGTACACAATTAATGATCACTGTAGTTGCATGCTTTTATCTCCATGTGCTCCGAGGTCATTAGAAATGTAGAGCACATAGCATTTACCCCTGAAAGAGAGAGAGAGAGAGAGAGGAAGAGGAGGACAGTGAAAGACCAAAAGAGCAGGGCTCAGAGAAGAGGGAAAGAGGGATTTGAGCCTGTACCGGATCAATAATTCAATGCGCAGGGACAAACCTGTATGTTAGATTTCCCCACTGGCCTCCCTGCTCTGTCATCAATCACCGCCTACTATCGACGGCTGCTAGAGCGGGACAGATACAGGCTCATTTAGTCAGAATCTAAATTGCTGCTTGGGAATAAGCAACGCTTTCTTTTTTTATGCCTCTGCTCCAGCGACAGCCGTGGCCGAAGGCATTATGTTTTTGGGTTGTCCGTACGTCCCATTCTCGTGAACGCGATATCTCAGGAACACCTTGAGGGAATTTCTTCAAATTTGGCACAAACATCCACTTGGACTCAAGGATGAACTGATTAGATTTTGGTGGTCAAAGGTCAAGGTCACTGTGACCTCACAAAAGACAATTCATACGCTAATTATGACAAAATTTCACACAAATGTCTAATAGGATAAAATGATGAAGTGATGACATTTCATATCCAAAAGTTCAAAGGTCAACTTCACTGTGACATCATAATGTTTTGCTTACCACTGTAGCTGAGAAAACGATCTTGGGTCATTCTACAAAAACGGTGGAAGTGCTGTCACTTACTTTTGCAGACACCAAAATCCTTTAAGTTGACCTAATAATCACATTAATTATATATGTTCAATAAATAAAGACTGTCCTTGCAATGATAAAACAAAGTTTATTGGATGTAGACCCAATGTAGACCCTAATTATCATTTCACGTTTGGACACAAGGGCAGTTTTGTGGTCACAGGGAACACAGATCAATACTGTCAATTCACCCAGTGCTCTTTACATTAGATTTGTGTTTTAGTTTAAAGCTGTTGGGATGTTGCCATTATTGATTGTGTAATAATATATATGCCTAATAGTGTAATGTATAGGCCTTAAAGTGCCCAAGTCATCAGGGCTGTTAAGTAATGATAAGGCCTGTGGCTTTTTAAATACACATACAATACACATGTTCAAATACAGTCCCTACCAGGGTGATTAGCTACATTAAGGCTATAGTGCTGTTGGAGTGATATGACCAGAAACTGTTGTCTGCCACTTTAAACGTCATATAGCATATCTTATCTCTGTATCTGTATGTAGAGCATTATCTAGAGCAGTGTGTCCCAGTGTGCTGTGGGAGAAAATATTTTTCACTGGTCTTCCTCAACTGTGTGTGTTGGAAGCGAATGATTGATTGCTTGCTCTATATCTGTATCAGTGAGAGTCTTCAGCTAGTTATTTTTTTCAGATTATGATGTATCAAATTAGAATTCGAGGTGGAAAATGTTTTTGTTGATAAAGGTAATTTAAACTAGAATTGCACTCAGAGAGCGCAGACCTCCGCCAAGGTTCATGCTATTATTGTTTGTTCATGAGTCGGATCCTTTGTGCTATTATTGCTTGTTCGTGAGTCGGATCCGGATCCACTCCAAAATTTAATGGGTTCTTCCTTGGCCCATGCTTCCACCAAGTTTCATGAAAATCGGGCCAGTAGTTTTTCCGTAATCCTGCTAACAGACAGACAAACAAACGGCACCGAAAACATTACCTCCTTGGCTGACGTAATTATGTGATAAGTAACAATCGTAATGCATTTGCTGAATGAATAAAGGTGTAGGCTTAGCATGATTGACTTGATAAATGGTTTAGTGTTATCGCACAACAGTTGAAAAGTGGTTTTGGATATTCTAAAATGTCTGCGAATATCTGTCCATTGCAAACTCCCAGAAATATCATACCCGCTGTCTCTCACTGTGTAAAGTGTCCATCATGGTTGTATGGCTGTTAGTTGCATTAGTGCATTTGAATATTGCCAAGTGCATTTCTATGTTTCAGTCAGAAACACTTGCGTCAAAGGAGATTGGACCATTTATAGCAACAAAAGGTTATACAGTTGTATTTGTCAGAAAAGGCTTTGCTCTTGAGGATGCTGCCCAAATGAATCCAAGCAGCATGTGAGAGATTCTGCGGGGAGCACAATAAAAACCCCAGACACATATGCCTGAGATATAGAATATACATAATGCACAAGGCGAGAGATGCCATCGAAAGTATGGTTAATAAGAAACCAGAACAGAGGGAGGCTGGGGTGGTGGAGGGAGAAAACAGCACCACCAGTAACAGCAGTGTATAGCAGGCAGAGACTGTAGTAGCAGGTAGGAGTAAGCAGCATAACCGCAGTGGTATGAATGATCAGCAAAGTGAGAATCTGAGCTGTCAGATGATAAAGGCCGCCTCTTTGACTTGTTTGAATGTGATTGGTGATACTGATCAGCTGAAGGCGTGCATGACTTCAGTGTTCTCCCTGAATTAACGTGATGCTCCATTTTCATCTCCAGATGGCATGAAATATGGCCAACATTAGCTGACACTAAAGAACAATAGCATTTTGCCCAATACTAATCAATTCATGAACGTCTCTTTTTCTTGTGGGTGTGTTGTTTTGACATTCAGGAAGCCTTTTTGTTCGCTTCAACCCAGCTGTTGGAAACACATCTGATTTGATTTTATCTTAATTTTCCTCAAACTTCAGTTGTTTGTGTAAAATTTGCTTGCCAGTTGGATGGAAATTGCCTCTACTTCTTCTTCTCTCTCGCAGTCTTTCTCTCTGCTTCTCTGCTCTCCCTCTCACCTACTCACCAGCCTGCTATCTCAGCATCACCATAGTTACAATGCAGCATCTTCATCTTCATAGCCCATATCTCTAATATGGGCTATGAAGCCCATATTAGCTCCCCCCCCACCCCCACCCCCACACACACACACACAGATAAAGACAAAGAGCCTTAGAGAATGACAGCAGGCTGACCTTTGCACCCAGTGCTGTGGTCAGGATCTAGAAATGAGTTACCTTTCAGATTGCATGTGTTATTCCAGACTAACTGTCCCTGTATTGACCCCATGTTGTGGAACTGTAAATCTTATTAACTTTCTCTCCTTCTCTGACCCCTTTCACTCCCTCTGTTCCCTCACTCTCTCTCCTCCCTCTCCTCCCTCACTTTTTCTTTTTTACTCCCTCCCCTACCCGTTCTCTTATCCCTTTTTCCTTCGCTCCTTCACCCCTTCTTCCTTCCCTCTGTCACTCTCCCCCCTCTCTCCCCTCCCTTCCCCTTCCAATTCCTCCTTTACTCTTCTTGCTCCCTCCCTCTCTTCCTCCCCTCCCTGTCTTTCCTAACTCCTCCGTCCTCTTTCCCCTCCGTCTTCCCTGGTTCGCCTCTTTCTTTCCTCCTCCCTCCCTCTCCTCCCTTTCTCTCCTTCCTCTATTCTTGCTCCCTCCCTCCTTCCATCTTTCCCTCCCAACCTCTCCTCCTTCTCTCTTCCCTCTCTCCCTCCCTCCCCTCCCTCACTTCCCCCCCTCCCTTACTCCCTCCTCCTTTCCTCTTGCTTCTTCCATCCGTCTTTCTCCTCTCTCCATCCTCTCTTCTCTTCCCTTTCTCCCATCTCTCTCCTTCCTCTCTCTCTCCTTACCTCTATCGCTCCCTCCCTTGTTCCATCCCTCTCTCTCTTCACTCCCCCTTCCCTCCCTAACTGCCCAACTTCTCCCCTCCCTCCCTCACTCCCTCCCCTCCCTCACTCCCTCCTTTCCTCTTGCTTCCTCCATCCGTCTTTCTCCTCTCTCCATCCTCTCTTCTCTTCCCTTTCTCCCATCTCTCTCCTTCCTCTCTCCCTCCTTACCTCCATCACTCCCTCCCTTGTTCCATCCCTCTCTCTCTTCACTCCCCCTTCCCTCCCTAACTGCCTGTCTTCTTCCCTCCCTCCCTCTCCTCCTCCACCTCTCCTCCCAACAGAAATTCCCTGATGAGGGTTTGGCCAACGTGGTGCGAAACGTCTTTGACTTCGACTCGTACAACAAGGACATGCGGGAGGTCCTGATCGAAGCACTGCACAAGCACGGGATTCCCATCGGAGCCAAGCCCAGCTCCGTCAACCTGGCCAAGGAGTAAGGCATCAGGACGCCAGAGGCTGGGATGACACGCACACACACACACACACACACACACACACCAGAACAACACACTATGGGCCCAGACAGGCACTTACAGTACCTGACTTACACACACACATACCACTCACTACACTACCGTCCCATGTCAGAATCTCTGATAGTGACAAAGACCAGTCAGTATGGTTTAGGGTTAGAGTGACGGATTGTAGATGACATGGGCATTACTGGCTCAGCTGCCTGACTGTGCGATGTACCTCACTAGAGAGAAGATGCTACAGAGCCTCCTCAGCAGGTCACCACTACTAGAGGAGGGTCAAATCACTACTGAAATGGAGTTCCCAGGATACTTTTGATTGATTTTGTCTCAGATACAGGAACCACCAAGATTGCCCAGGATGTGCAAATCCTGCGTGTTTTGAACTGCAGTCAGGCAGAACTAATCAGTCAAAATAATCAAAAGGATTTCAGTCAATGATTGGCCAAACCTTTCAATGATGTAAGGTTTAGTCGTCACTCCCCGTAGTGCTAGCTGTTGAATGCGATGAGGTGTACTAGGACACCATCAAGAGCCTGGTCTATTATTCAAATATACCTTGCTCTATTGACCATTTAAAATGCCTTTAGAGGATGAATACTCACAGTAACTTGACATGTCTCACCTGCCAGACTTCAATCAGTGATTATAGCATATTTGTAACATTAAACTTGGATTAACTTGGATGAAATCCTTGAAATTGGATAATGTTGTTTTAGCCCTTGGGCTGAATTCCCTGGATTACACTTTGAGGCTTCCATGAAGTCTCCTCACTGCTTGCTTAAGTGTTAACTTAATGTCTGTCTAGATCATTCAGATTACATTACCTCACCTTCTTTTTCCACAAGGGAAAGGTAAGGTCTAATATACGTAATTTCATTATGTGTAGCTTTGTCTCTTAAATAAAGGAAAATATTTGTTTCTTCTGTCTCCTGTGGTTTTATTCTGACTTGTCACATTCATAAATTCAGTTTCCTATATCCCTCAAGTGCAATGATCTTGAGAACAAAGCAGGGAAGAAACAAGTATTTTCCTTGAACGGTTATATATCTAATTCTATATATTATGTGCTCCATATTATAGTTCTGTGTCAGTTAATTTTTACATTTGCTGTATCCATGGGATCCATAATTTAGTGATTTGATACCCATCTTGAACAGTTTAGATACGGACTAGTTGTTTTACCCACAACATCTTGTATGCATAAAAGCAAATATTTGTACTCTTGATTACCAAATTTGGACATGGAAAAAACTAGAACCAGTTTGTCTCATGTGTTGAGCTTTTCCATTCATAGAAATATTTATGGTCAGAGGACTGTCCAACCTCCAACCCTTCTTCCCGCCTGAGAGTTTCTGTGTATTGTGGTTGTGTCGCATCTCTCACCCCACCTGCAACCAATAAGGCTGTGGCCAGAACCCAGCTATGATTCATGGGAAGAGTGTCCAGTAAACATCTGGCCAGACACAACAAGCCGAGTAGAGAGTCACACACATACACGCATACACACACACACACTCTTATCCCACATATATGGGCCCTACCCACTCTAGAGACAGTGGGTTCAATTTTAATCCTTTGCTTTCAAGTAATCCCACACAGAGCTGAATACAGCTTCCATCTGAGACCATTTTGTGGTGGCCTTATTGAGCCCTTCCTAGGGGGAATTCGTTTTAATTCAATAGGGGATGCAAAATGGTGTTAGTGAAAGCAACCCATTAATTCCCAAAATGGAAAATCAGAAAACAACAGGGTTTGGGCCAAGTTGCTCTGTCAAGAACACTATTTGCACACAAAAATACATGCCTTTCCTTCTCATCACTCCTCAACTTACCTCATACTTCATACGTTTAAGACTCTCATTCATGTAATAGTGGCTCATTTATTCAGGTCGCACCAGTTAATGTCGTCACCATGTGACCTTTAACCTCCAGGTTGCCCCTGCCAGAGGTCAGGATGTCAGGGTACTGGACCACCAACCAGGGGGGCAACACTCGCCGTAAGCTGCTCTGTCCCACTGAGACACACCCTATAGACATCAAGGTAATCACATACCCTTCCCTCATATCCCTCCCGTGTGGTGGAAATGCTCTGAAACAGCACTTCAGACCAGTTTTATGTGTCGGCAGATACAGGTTTACGTAAACAAACAGCCTTTTTGTCTGAGTCAAACTGAATTAGACTCAGTGACTAACGGTACCACACAGAGGCTCGACCCTAGACATCAAAGACCAGTGTGGTGTGCATACTTTTCCTGTGTGTGTGTGTGTGTGTGTGTGTGTGTGTGTGTGAGTAACAGTGTGTCCTGCGTTCCCAGGGACCAGTGTTCCTGCGTGTTCAGGGCTATCCCTGCAACAGACAGGAAAGCAGGGCTTTGAGCTTCAGCGAAGAGAAAGCCCACTGGCAGATTCCCATGAACGAAGTCAACATCATCTGTGACATCACTACCAAAGACGGTACAAACACACCAAATACACACACACACACACATATATACAGTATACACACACTACCGACACTGTCATGCAATAGCTTGATGTGGGTCTCAGGTTTTGTAGAGTCCTTTGGGGGGATATTAAAGGATTGAATGGATGAGTTAAGAAAGGAAGAAAGAGACTAATATGCTAATATAAGGAATACTAATGATATTTAAAGACATTTTACTCAAATTGCAGTCTATCACAGTTCATACATAACCATCATAGTCAGGATTTACACAATGATACCTTAGGAGATTCACCTACTCTAATCGGATACAGACAGATATTCCTCTCACTGATAATCCAACATTACCAGTATGCTTGTCTTGCAGATGTGCTGTACGTGGCGACGTGCAACCCGGTGTCCCTGTACGCCATGAAGGAGCGCGGGGAGACCATCCACTGCATGGAGCTGTACGATGTCTTCCCCCGGACCATCAGTGGCGTCTGGCAGCCCTTCGTCACCATTGCCGCCCTGGGAAGCCCCCTGGATGGACAGGTGGTGCTGCACGAGGAGCAGGTGGGCATAGACACACCCACGCAAATGCAATACACAGATACAGCCTTGTACTACGCTATGCACACACTAATTCGATTAGATTAGATTAGATGAAACTTTAATGATCCCCATGGAGAAATTGGCTTGTCACAGCAGCAGAGAATAAGATACAGATAAGATTAAGGCAATAGAGAGTACTAAAGATAAAGCAAGTAATCACACCTACCGAACGTACTAACAGAAAATAATACAGCAAATAAATAAAGGGTTGCAGCTCGATTGTTGAGGTGGGTGTGCTAGTCTGCATCACCACCTTTTCACATGGGAAAACAAATAGATAAACAGTGTAGCTATTCACATAAAAGTGAATGTGACCATGAAATATGAATGATGTGGATAAAAAGTGTAGAATTAGTACATATGCACACCACATAGATGCAGCGTTGTACTATTACATAAACATGCTGATATGGAAAGAAAGTGCAGTCTGAATACACATAAACACACATGTACACACACACAAACACACTGTATCAGTGCTCAGAAAGGAATCAAAGTCGATTTCCACAAGTTGTTTCATGTCCTCTGACGTCCTCTTTCACTGACTAATATATAATAGGATAATGTGGCACTTAAACAACACTGGCATTTAAAAATTTTCTGAGGACAACCACAGACTCTTAACAAATTCAGCATGCAAATAGCTGTGCACAAATCTGGGAGCGTGTGTGTGTGAATGCGTGTGCTCGCTCGTGTTTAGATGGTCGGTGGTTGGTGGTTGTTCCCCGCTGCATTTCTCTTACCTCATAGGACCCCGGCGTATGACAGGAGAGTAAGACTAGAACAATGCTTGCTAGCTATTTGTCCGAGCAGAACAGTTCTACAGCTGGTGCATATTAGGCAATAGGAGGACTTCTAAAAATACCGTTGTGATGGATCAGATTGCGTTTGTCTAAAAATGAAGAGGTCCAGACATCATAAAGTTCGTTCACAGGTCACTGCTCTTCCAAGGGAATTAAACCAACACACACACACAGTCAGTCACACACACACACACACACACACATTGTCACACACTCACTCACACTCATGCACTTGCACACACACACAAACACTCTCATGCAAACATACACAAACATACGCACATGTGCACAGACGACGCACAAACTCAAACACACAAACACAGAGACTTCACACTCACACAAAGCCTGAATGAAACACACCACCCCGTCAGAAGACACATATACACACATATCTCTATGTGTACACACACACACACAAACACACACACTCCGAGGCCAGTATATGTTTAGAGTCAGGGAGTGAGGCTTGCCTTCTATGAATAGCTCAGCCAGTATACAGTAGAGCAGAGTGTATGTCAGGGATGGGAGGCCATAAGGAAACCATTAGTCCAGAGCAGGGGGGCCAGGGCCTGAAGCCAGCTCCCCCGTGGCTCCCCCTCATAAAACTCAATTGAAGATGAAGCCTAGTGCGTCATGAATGAAAGCCTTGGCACAGCCCACCCAACACACACAGTATACACACGCAGATATCCTACTGCTCATCTGATATGAATGAAACAAGCACACACACAGAGAAACACACACACACACACAGACAGTTGTTACACAACAGAATAGTGAATTAGCTCGGGGTGTAGTGAAGGTTAACAGAGAGACTGTTTACAATAGTTTGAGTTAGCAGGACATCGGCAGTCAGGTCCACAGAGTAAGAGCTGGAGAGGAGCGCCCTCTGTCGGCTATAGTGGAAACCTACAAAATAACCCAAGAATCACTCTCTGTTTAACCATGGTGTGACACCCGCTATGTCTTAGTCTAAATGAGTCCAGATTTAATCTTGTAGATTTTTTTTATCATAATGGAGAGCAAAGATCAAGAAAAACTTGGCAGAAATATATTCGGAAGCGCATAAAATTAATCACATCAGGGCAGCATTCAGGACCAATGTTCCATCTATCATCATGATGGTAGATGGAACGATCATTTATTACATTGACCAAACAACCATTTCTTGTCAGTCATCAGCAATTGCTCCACTGTGTCCCTAGAAATTTTCCCATATCATAGGGTCTAGTGAATTACAACACTAAACATGATAATCAGCATACATATACATTTTCTGGGGGCTTAAGCAAAGGTTTTGTTCTGATTCCACCTCCACTGTAATTTCCATTTCTCTCTCTCTCTCTCTCTCTCTCTCTCTCTCTCTCTCTCTCTCTCTCTGTCTCTCTCTCTCTTTCTCTCTCTTTCTCTCTCTCTCTCTCTCTCTCTCTCTGCCAGAGTAACACAGTGCTCCATGTAGACGTGGTAACAGGTGCCGTCCGGAGGCTCATGTTGTCTCCGGACAGTGATCAGTCCTCCACCAGAGCCTCCAATTGGTGGAGCAGCAAGGAGCAACAGGTCAGAAGTCACAGTGTTTCCATGTTACAGACAACAGAAATCTAAACTGGCCTGTGGCTCTCAGATGCTTAGGAGTCATCTTCAATGTCAATTGAATTAACACTAAAAACATTCAATTAACCATTTGTTGTTTGTTTCCATGTGTATGTATCATACAAAGACTAGTTGCAAATGTTACCCCTTTGTGTTTTTTGGAGGTGAATTAGACTGGATCTTAGTTTTTATAATTTTAATGTTTTTCAAGGTGGGGGGGGAGAGTCATCACTGAATGAATAGCCCCAAAACACCATTTGAAGTTAATCTGTACTCTATATTGTTTGTTGTTTCCAGGGAGGCCATAAAATGTGCCGTGATTTTGCCCACAAAAACTGGCTCCTCTTCTACAAGGAGGATGGGTAAGCTACTGTAAACTACACCATAAACAACAACTGTAGTTGTTATACAAAACAACTTGATCTCAGTCCATCTGTTCGTCTGTGTGTGTAACCATAGCAACCACCTGGAGGTGCTGGATGTGCTGGAGGGCCGGGTTCACTCCATCTCCCTTCCCATCAACCTGAAGGCTGTCTTCCTGGTGGCAGAGGACCGCTGGCTGCTGCTGGAGAGCAACACCAACAAGTAACCGACAGATCTCAAATCTCTCCTGTGCTTTCAGACTTAAAGATCAGCTATCATACATTAACGATTATATATGGAGGATGTCCGCTGTAACCAGGTGTGTTTGTTTTGCTGACCAGGAAGTTCCTGCTGACCAAGCCCTTGCACATGGGAGCTGAGGACTCCGGAGTGTGTCAGCTCCATACCATCAGTGAGGACTCAGTCAGCTCTGGCCATGGAGCCAGCTCAGGTATACATAATTATAATCATAATAATAACCTTTATTTGTAAAGGTGCTTTGCAAGAAAAAGAAAAAAAAATAAATTAGAGCGTGATTAGCACTATCACAGCAAGAAGGACCCAGGTCTGCCCTAAATAGTATCTAGTTATTGTAGAAAGTCTTTATTAAAAGTAACTCAGAGTACTTTCAAGTTACCCATTTAAAAACATGCCTTTAAAATATGTCTTCTGCCAATGTCCTCACTCATATTGTACAGAAATCACCACTGAATGCACAAGCTACTGTTATGTAAAGAAAACATCAACCTCTGAAAGGCAAGGTATCTTTCATTTATTTGCGTACCACTGATATACATTAAACTAGTAAGATCACAGAGGAAGCCTTAACTGATCATGTCTGTTCTCAACATGAACAGCAGATAGTGCTCACCACACATTGGCAAGTGTTTTCAATTCCTCGATGCACAGCTTACAGGTAACAATAATGTTCTTACCCTTTTCTTTGATCATTACAAGGTAATGTGAATATTTCCAAGTTGTGAAGTTAACTGTTGTGTCCATTCTGAAAGCAGGTCGTAGCTTAAAAACCTCCACCACCTGCCAAGGGTTAGGGGGGTACCACAGCCTGCTGCATAGTCTGCTTTTAATAACGTCATGAAGTGCAATGCTTTAGTATATTTTTCTTTAATTTGCACTAACTAAAAATGCAACCATTTGGAAGGAAAATAAAAGTAACGAAATGCAAGTTTGAGAAAGTAACTAATAACTGATTACATAAATTGAAAAACTAGTGCAGTAAGCTACTTGTTGAGTATCCCCAACACTGCACTACACACACTGGTATTCTTGATTTTTTGTCCATATTTGGAGAATCGTAGTATTATTGCTGATAATGTACCATATTGCTTCCTATTTGTCGGGTGTTACAATTTGACAAGTGAACTTACAGTATATGTTTTAAGCCTGCATCCCAGGACATTGAATTTACCAAGCCGAAGCTAGTTCTGCAGCATACAGGACATTTAGGGTGAATATCCGGCTGTTGAAAACAAAGGTTAACCAAGCTTTTATGTTCCTCCCATCCTGCTGCTGTACAGGACTGACTACAGACATGATGTCAACCCCATTACCACGACCAGGCAGACAGACAGACAGACACACAGACAGATAGACTGGTGCCCTCAGCCAACAGTATGTCTACCTTGACAAGACATCTGGCCTTATCTAATCCGTCCACTGGACTCAAAGTCAAACCGAAACCATAAAGTGAACCAAGCACGTCTCAGTCGATATTAAACTTTCATATCCACTCCATTTCATAATTAGCGAGAGCAGAATGTGACGTCATGAGTAATGCCCAGCGAGCTAGACTGAATTAGTGCATGAGGATCATAACTCAGTGTAATAACTCAATGGACCTCTGATTATCTAATTGGGGCAGTGAACTCCGCCGCAATCTAAGGAAGAATTATATGTGTTCCTGAGAGGCTCGCTGCAGTGAGCTTATTGATATGGCAGACGTTCTGCCTGGCTGTCTGGTTCACTCTCTTAATCACATGGAGTGGGCCATTACCCCACTCTTCAGCTCTCCACACAAGTGTGATGTCTGGAACATTTGAGGGAAGTTGTTAATGGTGGGGTTTATTTTTTTGGTTTAGTTTTGTTTTTATCTTTCATTCTCTCATCTCAACATTTTACCCTCTCCTACCATCTCTCTCTCTCCCATCATGCCCTGTTCTGCCCCCTCTCCCCTAACCCCTGTACCCCTAGGTGAGTTGTGTGTACCCCAGATGCTGTCATGTGACCAGCTCCCCAATGAGAACCTGAGCGCTGCTCTGGACCAGAAGATCGTCTCGCCTAACCGCCTGCTGGCCGACACCGGCTCCTATGCACAGGTCATCATAGGCTTCCCAGACCTCATGGTGAGAGTATAGGTGATGATGAGACGATGTGAGAGCAGGATAATGTTTGGTAGAGCTAAAGCATCTTGATCATTTGAACTGATTTTAGAATATTAAAGCTGCAAAACTTTATGCAAAAATACACCTGTCTTATTAGCTGAAATCACAAATTAGGGCTGCAACATAGAAGAGCATCCCATCTCCCCTACTTGAGACCCAATACACTGTGTTCGCCCTATTTACCTAAATTAATATCAGTTGTCAGATGTAGTTATTGGTGGGAAATACTTTCAGCGCATAGGAAGTGAGATATTTAGGTCCAAAGAATAGTACCCAGTATACTGACATCATGTTACATGATTTCTGGGTAATTCAAAGAGTTATCGCCCACGGCTACTTGGAGACACCAAGTTGTGAAGCTGTCTAGTGCAGCTTTAAGGAAGCTACACCTTGGTTGATGGCAGCATGGTGGTTCAGTGATTAGCACTGTTGCCTCACAGCAAGAAGGACCCAGATTTGATCCCCAGTCAAAGCCCTTTCTTCATAGAGTTTGGGTGCTCCAGTTTACTCCCATATACTAAAGACAAGTCAGGTTGTCTCAGTTGGCCATAGATATGTGAGGGTCTGTCTTTATGTCTGGATCTGGATTAGCCCTGCAATGGACTGGCGACCTGTCGAGGGTGAGAGAAAATGAATGAATGCATGACTGGTTGAATGAGGTTTTCTGGAGTGGGTGCTAGAGCTGGGCTGACGGAAATGCCTGCACATACTTCTAGCCTATACAGTTGTGGTCTTAGGTCAGCAGTAACTCTTAATCTTCTTTTCTTCTTCTTTTTAATCTTCTTCTTTTCCTGCCCAGTCCCCTAATGAGGTGTACACCTTTAAAAGGCCCGTTGACCTATCAGAGATGAAGGGTGGTGATGGTGGCAGTCAGTTGTTCTTCAGAGGCGGACTTCGCTCCAGTGTAGCCAAACGGACAAACTGTGTCAGTCTGCTCTCGGCCAATCAGGTGGTCCGAGCCCTCCCGCCCAACCAGGTGCCACTGAAGGAAGTCTACCCTAAAGGTCAGAATTCAAATCACTCATGAGGTCATAAGTAGAAGTACTGTATTTGTTTACAAAACATGACAAATATATTTTTTCACTTGTGTGTGTCATATACATTGTGAAACCACACATGCATGCATTCAGCATGTTTGACTAGGCCTGCTGTAAAGGCTTGTTTTCCTGTCTGTCACCCAGATGTCACACCTCCAATGGCAGCGGCTTACCTGGAGGTGACAGACCTGAACTCTAAGAGGCTCAAATATATTCCTGTCCCAAGGTAAACACAGCACACTTGTTTCTCATTCTGCAATCTGTTGAATACAAGAACTGAAATTGGTGGAACTTTGTTGTTGAAGCAGGCTCTAGCACCAGCTAGTGGTCAGAAACAGCACTGCACTGAAGGCAATTTAATACTACTACTGATTTGTCTTTCATATGATTTACTATTATATTTTCTTACTGGTCTATTTATTTTTAAGTATCATGCTTGGTTTCAATGAATTCTAATGTAACAAACAGTGAAGCGTGTATAATTGATCCTTGACTCTGATCACATAGTTTGCACTAAATACCTAATTAAATAGTCTGAACGAAGCCAAATTCATCTGCATGCATTTGTAGTTAAATCAAGTGACAATGTAGATGTGCCCTTTTGATAACTTCTCCTGACTTTCTCCATTCTTCTTATTGGCAGATCAATGACCGTGTCGCCCTACACAAACTGGTTGTCCAAGGTGTCAGACTCTGACGTTCTACTGGCTGGTCTGGGTTCTGGGGGTGCGGTCACAGTGGATATGGGCGGGTACGTCCGGCTGTGGGAGACGGGACTGGACAACCTGCAGCGGTCGCTGATGGAATGGAGGAATATGATTGGGTCAGAGGATGGCAGGCCTATACAGGTAATTTCACAACATCAGTGAAAATTCTCTTGGCACTGTAGCTTGTTTGTCTTTTAGTCTAAAATGGGTCATGTGCATAATACAGATGGAGAAACATCACTCCAGGATGCCCCAATGCATGTTACAAAGCAGTAAAGCACAAGGACGCTAATTTTTGTGGAAACACAAAGCTTGCAGCCTGCAGTTTCTGTGAAGACCACTGAGTGGCAGTGCTGTTTCAGAAATAATCACTGTGAGCAGAGCTTCAACTGGACTTCACAAAGCTTGTGTGTCTTGGTCTGTTGGAAGCCAGGTCATAAATTTTGGGGTCGGAAACATCCCATTAGCATAAAATATGGAATGTTTTT
>NW_027282274.1:92500-93756 GCF_046629955.1 Centroberyx affinis
GAGGGCCAGTGGTAGCCTATAGAGGTTAGAGAAGCCAGCTTGCAACCAGAGTTTGAATCTCCACACCAGCTGGGAAAGTGAATGAGCAATGCTCTCCCCTGCCTCAATAACTATTACTGAGGTGTCCTTAAGCAAGACACTTAACCCCCTCAACTGCTCAGTGGCAACAGGAGAAGACTGGATATACTAGGCAGAGGGAGCAGAGGGAAAAGAATGAGCATGCTCAGTGGACTTGACTCCCTGGATAAATAAAGGTTAAATAAGGTTACATAACACTTTATGTGGCTTAGTGGGAAAGTGTATGAATGAGTAGTAAGAAATTACATTGCATATACAGTAGTTGGTGGTCATGAAGACACTTTTGTCCACTGTGTGTGCTGCCTCCCACACAGAGTGTTGTATTGTCCTTATAATCTGCTGTGGCGCAGATCAGCCTGGCCTTCCTAATCTGGCCTAAATATAGAGAGCTCCGCTGATCCAGCACTGCTCAGCTTCATGTAGCTGTGAGAACAGTGCCTGGGAGAGGTGTGTGTGTGTGTGTGTGTGTGTGTGTGTGTGTGAGAGGTGTGGGTTAGAGAGAGAGGTGGGGTCCCACTGGGTCAGGCTTCTGCTCCGTCTAGATAAGTCTGTCCAACCGCTCAGACTGTGACACAGCGAGAAAAAAAAGCAAAAACAATAAAGATAATAAGTAACACAGCCATGCACAGTAAACAACAAAACCTCACCCCCCACAGATACCATTTAAATGCCTACAGTTTGTAAGAATGTAACTTTAACTGCAGGGAATAGACTTACTCTCCCCACTGAACCGCACTCTGTCTCTCTCGCTCCTTCATGCATGCCAGACTCTGGCCAGCCGCCCTGCCTCCGTGTGAGAGCCAGCATGCTGATTTTGGCTCAGAGGGTGCCATTGAGATGGAGCTGAAAACCCAAGGCCTTAACCCCCCCCCCCCCCCCCCCCCCCCTCTCTCTCTCTCTGTTTCTCTCTATCACTCTCCTACTGAGAAAGACAGAGCCTATTCTGTCCATCCAGCTGAAATCAAAGAAAGTTGAGATAGAGAGTCCATTCTGTTCGTCCTTTCAGTGGAAGAGAGCAGAGAGTGTGGTAGGTAGCTGGCTGAGTTGTAGTTTTGATGGCTGTCTTCCACATACTGATACAACACATCAGGAGATGAACACAAAGAGGAGGTGTTGGGAGGAGTTGTGTGGGCGAGGGACAGGAACAAGTCCATCCCAAAACAACTCTGATTAGTGTC
>NW_027282275.1:0-32500 GCF_046629955.1 Centroberyx affinis
TTCACCAATTCAATATGAGGCTGACAAATTCAGAATTATGCAATTCAAATACAATTTCTGCAGGCACTAATGTCTTTTCATACTGTATATGTGCTTGAGCCAAGCAGCACAAAACACAGAGGACTGTGGGACGGTGAGAAATGTCTGAAACTGTGAAGCAAAGATGGCTGACAGAATGCGGCTCTAGCTGTGAGAAGAAGGCAGAAGGCAGACCAAGCCTGACCAGGGTTTGGCTGCAAAGGGGGTCTGATTCACGCATTAACAAGAACAACATTTGCAGGCACCATTCTTGTCAGGTCAGCTGTAGCCATAGCAACCTCACGATGGAAGTTTGATGAAGTTTCCTAAGAGAGAAAGAGGTCTGGCCAGTTCTCATCCAACTAGATGGTTATCAGCACAGACACCACAGTATAACACTGTAAAATAATTAATTTGTCCATTTTAGAGGTGTTTTATTTATAATTACATGCTTGTATCCTCCAACACCTCTTTTTTAATTCTTGGTCTGCATATGAATATATTAGATAACCTACAAGCTGGTAAACCCCCACTTTTTTTTACGCAAAAAGTAATATATTACTCATTACTCATTTCTCCTTTCAAGTAATATCTTATGTACAACTCCCTTTACTTACTAGTGGTGATTCGTTACATTACTCGTTTCATTACTTTTACGTTACATACACCCCCAAATTTGGTGGTTACATTCCATTTTACCTTCAAAATGGCGGTAACCCAATTGTGCACTTCTGTGTGAATGATCAGGGAAACCAAATAACGTTCAATAATGTTCAATGTTCTTTTGAATTTTTATGCTTGATAAAAGTAAGTAGTGAGAATAGGCTACATCTAGCCAGAGAAAGTACATTTGTCTCCCCTTTTTAATCTAAGCTAGTTCAGAGCACGCCCACATCAACTGAGCAAACAATAAATTATGTTGAAAATTAATCAGAGGATGGTGGTGGGACATAGAGGTTAACAGAGGATAATTCAACTCTAGTCTATATTGTGATAACAAAAGGAACCACAATATTATATTATATTATATTATATTATAATATACTGAAATTGAAATAGAAATTTGTTATGCTACTTGCCCCAAGGTAACATTCAAACTGGAAAGATGAACTGATGGATGGAGAGGTGGAGCGTATGGATATGATATGTGCGTGTACTTCTGCTGGGATAAAGAGAATGTTATTTTAGCACATATTGACGTTCCACCCAAGCATGATCAATGTCTGCAGCCTGTCTGACACCTGCCCACTGCTCTGGTTGTTTGAGACGTGCCTATTTGTTTTAGATGACCTGAGCCCAGGGTGGCAGGGAGGAAAGACAGAGGAAGAAAGAAAATAAAAGAGAAAATGAACAGAGAGAGAGGGAAGAGATTGGGAGGAGAGGGTCAGAGAGCGAGTGAGAAAAAGACAGAGGGATGCCACTCACACAAGACACCAGATTCACACATGTACACATAAATCATCATGCGAGAAATTAGAAAGGAAATTGTGTTAGCCTGCACCCTAAAACAAGAAAAAAAACAGTGAATTCTAGCCTGTATGCAGCAGTGTGTAAGCAGTGTGTAGCAATGCTGTGTCAATATTTCTCCCGTATCGTAGTTTCTTTTTCATAACAGAGCACAGCCAGACCCTCACACAGGCAGGTAGTAAAGTCAGTCTGCGTAATCATCTGATGCAGCATAATTAGAACAGACAGTTAACGGCCTAGAGTTTGATTAGTCAGAAGAATGGGATGGAGGCACAAACGGCTGCAATTTGCCATTTCCTCCCCATGAATTCAACGTCTTAATGTCTGCTATTAAAAAAAATAACACTAAAACCGGCTATGAAAAAGATTTTAGTCTTTTTTAATTGCATGGTCGTAAGTCATGATTATGGCCATGCTCTGTAGCTTTTCAGGTTAAAAAACATTAGTACCACTGCAAAGGAGGTGTTTGGAGTAAATCCTCCAACCATTAATAGTGATTGATGGTTAATTCATGGAGTTTATGATAATGAGGGGGATGTGCGGGTACAAGTGTAATTTTTTTCTTATGTTTCAAATAAAAAAACATCAGTTAATCGTGATGAATAGGCCTGTGAGTGTGTTAGTAACTTACTGTGTGCGTTTAGATCGAAGGCATTGATTGGAGCAGCTATCTCACCTCACTGCACGTCTGCCGCCTGTCAAATGGAGATGGAGGGTATCTGATACAGTGCTGAATGAATGAGAGACAGACAGACACACACACACACATACATGTATGTTCATGACACACACACACACGCATGCACACACATACTTACATCAATCCTGCACCTTCCACCTACTCTTCCACCTATTCTTTGCATTTCATGTCACCATGCCCTAAATGCAGTCATTTTTTATAGAGAATAGAGTAAATTGTGCTATTTGCCTCCTGTGTATTTATACTATATGCCTGTGTGGTTGCTGCCAATATCTTTGTCCCATGTTGTCCATGTCCTCATCTTGTTGACATCTCATTTTCACCCATCAGTTTTTCTCTCAGTGACTGAACACAGCTGTCAGACGTCCCGCTCAACACTTCACAAACATTTGTCCTTCACATGTCGTGTATGTGAGTGCAGAAACCTTGAGATGAGCTGAATTTGTCCCTGTGTACTGACAGCTGTAGGATAGTTTCTCTCTCACTCTCTCTCTCTCCCCTTCACACATATACACACACACACACACACACACATACACACACACACACAAACACATGTACAGACAGTGGCACAAACATGCACACACACTCACATGCACCCCCCTTCTCTCTCTCTCTCTCTCTCTCTCTTTCTCTCTCTCTCCGCTTGTGATCTGTGCTAAAGCCCTGTGGGTGATAGGTGAGGTGTCAGCAGTGATCTGATAGTGCTGAGGTGGTCCAAATGCATCCCATGATTCCTCTTAACCCTGATCCTCTCACAGCATCCATCTTGAAAATCCTCCCCTGTGTTGTCCCTGCAGCTGTGGAGGATGAGCTTATAGTCCCCAGGCCAGGGAAGCTGGATGCATTGTCATTTTTTTATTTCTACCCCCCCCCCCAAAAAAAAAAAGTTAGCCACCCCTGGCTAGCTGGCACAATTTCAAACTCTAAATACAGCAGTTGAACCAAAGGACCTTGTGGAAATAAGTTTTAAAAACTTCAATTAATTCTAATTATCGTTCTTGCTGGGAAATGATTGCCCGAGTCAGCCAGAGCCTGAAGGCACGGTCTGATAGGCCAGAAGAATGCTAAGGAAGTTAGCATTGGGAAGGTAGAGCTAGACCGTCAGGTGAACTCTGAGATGTCGCCGCTTAGTTTTAATGAAGAGGTAATCATGCGGAAATTACAGATGAGTAATCATTGATTAATAACTCCATGTTTTACACGGAGGTCAGGGATTGGTGGGGCTACAGTGGATTCCTCAGATTAACCACTCTGATTGGTTCAGTAAAAACACAGCCGGCCTGGTGTGCAATGACTGGAGTTAGATAAATGGGCTCATAACTTCCCTAAAGTTCCTTTTTTCTCCACCCCCCACCCTTTTTCTTCATTTGTATGCAAAGTCCAATCCCTTAGGCTCCCTTTCCTTCTCTTTAATTTTCAGCCATCTTTTTTTAATCAATTTTCTTTTATCTCGGGGAAGTTATTTTAATACTCCTACATCTTATTTCATTCTCAGCAAGACTGTGTGGGGATATCAATTATTCAATGGAGAGGGAGCTGAGGAATATGTTAATATTGATTAAGCCTTCGCCACACCTAAGAAGATTACACTCTCTTATCACTACGCTAGAGTGCTGCATTAGCCAGGCAAATTAAGGGACACATAGATACACTGTCTTAGATACACAGTGATGTAAGAACATTTGTGTCTCTACCATGTTTGGATCAGCGATTAAAAGCCTATTTACGCTACGTGACAAGCTGTGAAAAGAAGCCGTGCCCTGCATTCATAATGACTCATACAACTCTTTGAAGCTTAACCCTTAATTACACCATAGAAAAAAAAACACAGATTAGCCTTGAGGTCAGAGGAAGTTAAATACATTGAGTCAAGGGGCTTCTATGACATCCAGTTCTATGTCTAGAAACACCTCGGTTTTATGGTAGCCATATCATGTATTGTGTTATTGTATCCGACCCATTGTGGTGCTGGTGTCCCAGCTGCTGTTTTATTGCCACAGGCTACAGTATTGGTTTTGGACAGTGATACTGGAGGTACTGTGGCTTTTGTATCTCATTCCCCCCAGAGCCCTGTAGGCCAGGCAGGAGCTGTATATCTGTCAGGCTACAAAACAGCCAGTGTGAGGGCCAGGAGAAAAGGGAAGGGAACAGAGGTGGGCGTAAAGGGGACAGGATGTTATTGTTTGTCCCAACAGGACTGTGAGATATGCAGGTGTTTTAGACATCGCTGAAGGAGCCTGTAGAAGTCAAAGGGCTATTTGTTACTCATGAATGCATGCATACACGTACACGTATCTCCCTGCACACAAACATATATGCACACGTGGGCACACACACCCTCACGTGAATATAAACAGGTTTACCCTACAGCACTTCACACCAACCCCCTCCTGCCCGGCTCTCTCCCACTCGCTCTCCCTTCATTCTGGACAGATTTGTTCAGCCAGCACCATTTTATTTATTTAGCCAAACATATGCTCACCGTGCATCTCTTGCTCTCATTCATTCTGTCTTTCTCTTCTGTGCACTTGACCATACACACACACATATGCCTGCGTGGATGCACGCCTCATGAATAGTGGATTTTTTTGCTCTAGTGTAGCTTCTCTCTGCCAGAAGCCTCCTCAGGCCCTCACTTTTCTCAGTGACTCAACATGGGTGTGCATGTGTGTGTGTGTGTGTTCACGTGTCTGTGTGTGTGTGTTGAATGTAGATATACCTGTTTTGATCAGTCCTGCATTCGCTGAGAACATTTTGATAGTTATTAGATGTGGGAGATGTGTGCTATGACTTTGGCTGAGAGGCGTCTCTATCGATCCACCTGTAGGGAAAATCCCACGGTTGTCGCTGAGATCATCAGTCTGCTGCCCGCGTTTCACCAGCCTGTCTACAGATTGCGGTGCAGATGTTGTTTTGTTATTTCTCAGAAAAGACGTGGAAAAACAGGGGAGAAAAAAGAGAGAGAAGACGAGAGGGGAGGAGGAGGACATGAGAGAGCCAGAGAGAGAGAGGAGGAAGAAAAAACCGAGAGAGGAGGAGGGAGAAGGGAGGAGAGCCCCCTGCTCTGCATTAATTCTCTGTTTGCCAGTCAGAGCATGCTCTTCCCTATGAGATTAGACTGATAAAATGTGTGTGTGAGTGTGTGTGTACGTGTGCACACTTACATGCCTCTGTGTGTGTATGCATGCGTACGTGCCTGTGTGTGGGTGTGTGTGCCTGTGTGTATGTGCTCACACCCTCCCTTGTGAGATTAGGCTGATTTGTCAGTGATGCAGGAGTTCATCCATGATTAATAGCCCAGCGCGCTGGAAACAATGTTATTCTGCATTAGCTACCTGTGGGACGCCCCGTACAACTGCAAGTGTGTATCTGTGTGTGTGTGGAACAGCGTGAATATCAATCCCGACATCTTGTTCCAGACGCGTTGATGTTGTAAGTATGTTGGTACACAAGTCTACTATGTGTCAGCACAGCGGTGTGTTGTGTACAACCTTGCTGGTGTGTATTATTCATGAGCAGCCCCGTCCAGTTATGTGATTCTGACAGGCTTGACACACCTCCAGCAAAACCAGACAGCATCAAAGGTCTGCACAGGTATGCCGATCACCTTTGACATCAGTGGGCGTTTAAAGGTTAGCCATTGGGAATAAGAGACTAGCTTCAGTGAATGCCTTTTATACCACTGTTAACACGTCAACAGGGGGGCACTGGATCCCAGTGTACATCACTGTATAGTAGTCTGATTTGTTACCTTGTCGGGTTCACTGTCACTACTACTACATTGTCTAGAGAATACTGGTTCTCAATGTCTTTACTGCGAAGGAATACAATACAAATACAAAGGAATACAAGGAATTCCTTGTACAATACAGGAATACAAAATTCTGCGGCACAGCTGTAACATAACTGCTTGGAAACATCACATGCAGCAAAGCTTAGTGCTGCTATACAAGAGGAGAAGGCAAAATATATATAAGTAGCTACTGGCCCAAGAACAAATGACATTAAGTTTGTTGGATAAAATGTATGGCTATAGACTTTTCATGTTAATGAGGCTGTGAATGTGATATATTAGAAATTGATTTTTGTTTTTGCATTTGAGAGAAGTCACACCTGAGCTCACTGCTTGGCATAGGGATTGAGAACGAATGGAGACTAGACTGAAAGACCACGCAGAGTTGTCGTCAACATATTCTGACCAATGTAATCTCCCATGGCTTTATATAATACTTCAGAGAGAGGCACTATCAAAGTGTTTGTGTTCTCCAGGGTGTGTGTGTGTGTGTGTGTGTGTGTGTGGGTGAGGTCGACTGATAGAGACACCAACAGTGGATGGGATAACTATGGGAAGCAGAGTCTGTGAAGCCAAGGAGAGAGGATCAATACAAAATGTACTTTATGGAGACTGAGAGCCGAGAAACTCTGTAGCCAATTAAATAGCAGGAACTGAGAGGGAGGGAGGGAGGGAGAGAGAGAGAGAGAGAGAGAGGGGGAGAGGAGAGAGAGAGAGAGAGAGAGAGAGAGAGAGAGACCTCCTCATGACGGTCCATTATCTCCACAATGTAATGCATTGATCTGAACATGCCCTAATCTCACCCTGTTGTTATTGTATGGTAGTGTATGTATGTGTGTGTGTGTGTCTGTGTATGTGTGTGCTGAACTTGTCAGACTCATCAGCCTGTGGAATCTTGAGGTCAAATATGGCAGAGCTAATCTGCACCTTATTTATGAGAATTCAGCATATCTCCAGATCTCTCTATCTTTCTCTCTGTCTTTCTCTCTCTCTCCCTCTCTCTCTCTCATTCATTCATTCAATATCTTAGTAAAAGAACTCTCCCTATCAACTTTAATTTTTTCCATTTCCCCTTGAGCATGGCTCACCTAAAATGGCATAATGTTACCCTGATTACCTTACATGAGCACATGCACATGGTCACACACGCACACACACACATACAGTGTGTGACACACACACACACAGGCGCACAAGCACTACTGCCACCGCGAGCCGTCATCGAGTCATCCACATTTCCTCAAGCAACGGCTTGACTCAAAGCCCTCTGTCACTTTCATCATGAGAGACTATCTATCGAAACGACTAACTTCCCTCTCTTCAACTTCTCCTTTCGGCAGATGCATTCATTTTTCAGAGGCGGGCATGAATATTTCAGGTCTGAGTGACAGATTCAGTGAAGAATGAAAAGAGAGAGGGAGGGTGGGAGTGGGGAGGGAGGTCCGGAGAGGTAGGGGTAATCACATTTGGTTTTTGCAGATCTCATAAATGACTTAAGCTCTGCAGATTTCAATCAGACTACCTCAGTCTTCATCATCTTCATCGATCCCCATCTGCTACTGCATACACACACTCTCTCTTTCTATCTCTCTCTCCCTCTCTTTCTCTCTCTTCTTCAAGCAAACTGATTGTATAGTATCTTACAAGTCTATGATAAACTGAATATACTTTGATGGTTGTTGGGCCTGACAGTATTCTGCAGTCAGTGTGTGGGGGCAGGACTCCGGATAACCAACGTTTCAGCAATCTGGGGTCCATTATCCAACAACTCACATTATTATCAGCAACCAGGGATCAGCATTTCCAAACTTTATGTGACAAGGGAGGGCATGCAAAATTGAACTTAATTCAGTGAGTTAAGTCAATTGAATGATCTGAATTTGCTCTTTTTCCCACATCAGTAACTGTCTAAATGCAAATCCCATATCTCTGTGACATAGCATTGGGAGATTGGGTTCAAAGAGAGTGATACCAATCAGGGAAGATCTGGGAAGGAGGTCAAAAAAATCTATTTTCAAAAGTGGTAGGGAACATGGCGTGTTCGTGTTTCTTTCTTCTGCCTTTGCACTTTAATTGATTCATTCCATTGGATATATACCAGCTATACCAGGAAAAGCACGGTCCCAAGGCAGGCAGGTAGGAAATCTGAGAACTTGTAACCTATATTGTTGTGCCTTTACAAATACAGTCAAGGAGATAAGGGTAATACCCCCTGCTTTCTTGGAAATGGAGGTCTGATTTACAAACACACAGCTGATATAAAATCCATTTCCCTGGAAATAGAGGGAATAATCTCTCCTCCTTTAATGCAGCAACCAGGCTAGCTGTGTCTGGGGGAAGGCAAATAGAATTGTTTGTTGACTGTTGTGTAATGGTAGGGTGTGTGGGAAAGGGGGAGAGAAAGTTTGTGTGTGTGCGTGTGTGTACGTGTGTGTATTTGTGTATGTGGTGGTGGGGCCCTAGAGAGTTTTACAGAGATTTGGCCCTAGAGTATTTCACGGTAGAAAACCACTGCTAGGCTGATATGCACATCCATGAACACACTCACACGCACACACTCACAAACACACACAAATATGTACGCACACTTCTTTGTACCCATTAGTCAAGTCTTTTGGGTCTCTGTTAACCACAGGCAAAACACAATCTCCCCCAGTATCAGTGCTCCACTTTGCTGGCAGCAGAACAGCCTGAACTTTGGGGATCCACTGCATAAATCTAAAGTTTACTCCCATCTTTTACTTTTTGTCCACAGGGGAATAAAGTATGCATGTGTGTGCGCACACACACACACAAATACATTTCTAAATCATCAGCGTCACTCCATCAAATATGTATCTACTACCTTACATTAACAGACTGTTTAGATCTCATTGCCCTGATTCCCAAAGATGAGAACTATCGACTGGGGCATTTTGCTAACACTTATTTACCGTGGGGCCTATATATATTGCTCTCATATATATAGTTATATTAGTCATGACAGCCTCCTAACCTGCTCATGCCAGTGCATTATAGGATATTATGACATTTTTACATATGACGTGATCCTGAATTTCCGCAAGGGGATTAATAAAGTGCTATCTTATCTTATGCAGTTATGATGTAATAATGTGCTTATGTGCATATGATGACTTATAATGTGTTTAAAACCAACAATTCAAGTATTTATCTATTTATGTTTATAAAACCCCATAAGTACATCATAAGCACATTAGAATGAGATCATATTGGCATCAGAAAATGTCATAATACAATGCATTATGAATCTGGCATGGCCAGGTTATGAGGCTTTGAAAGAGAGTATTTACCACTGGGGCCTATTTCATTTGTTTCTATGACAAAAAATGTATTATGCGCTGTGGAATTCTTATCAGTGTGCCACAATGCCTTATTTTTGTGTGATTGCTGAGTCAGCAATACCTTTTTACTTCTTAGTACTTTTACATTTTAATACATTTCTAACATTATTACTTGTCACTTTCAAATTTTCTGTTTTTTCTACTGAATATATACCCACTCTTCATACTTCATACTTGTTGTACCTTTCATCTTTTATATATAGGCCTTCCTACTCTTCCTACTGTTCATACCACTAGTACCTTCCAGCTTTTCACATAAGCCTTCCTACTCTTCCTACCAACTGCATATTTTTATACCTTTTTACTTCTTAGTATTGTTTCATTTTAGCACATTTTAGTACATTTCCACTCTATTTCACAGTAGTTTCTGCTGCACTGCTGCTCTCTTACACATGCAGCTCTGCTTATTTCACTCTTCTTCATTTCAACATGTTTTTTTTACATATTTTCATACCTTTTTACTTGTTAGTATTGTGACATTTTAGTACATTTCTAACATTATTACTTGTCACTGCCGTCCTACTCTTCCTACTCTTCATACTACTAGTACCTTCCAGCTTTTCTCTCACTCACGTTGTTGGATACACGCACACACACACTTCTCATTTTTTCACTCTTCTCCATTTTAGAGTGTCTTTTACAAATTAGCTTACCCTTTTGTTCTCACTATTGTTACATTTTAGTACATTTCTAACATTATTACTTATCACTTGGACACTCATTACAGCTCCTGCAAAGAAGTGTTTTAAACTGCCACATTTCCCACAGTTTTAACATTACATACACATATTATACTTTGGTTCAGCCGTTTCAATTTGAACAGACGATCCACGGTTAGTCATGTTAAGAAACACGCACACGGACATGCCCACGCCCACACACACGCGTGCCTACACACACCACATATGCTAGGTATTCGTTACTATGGGCTGTCAAGAGCACCAGTTTGCACGCTCAGCAATCTCACACATTTTCTCCAGAAAATGCACCTTTCTAGTATTCAAGAAAGAATTGTCTGCAGTATCAATGCATTGTGTAAGGTATCCATAGTAATTTAGGCCTTTAAACTTCTGGCAGGACTCTACCCATGACTCTCGTGCAACTTTTTGTAGGCACTTAAAGTGATAATCCATGAGAATCCATGTTTTGTTTGGTTTTTCATTTTGTCTCCATATTTGTGCTCCACTTTATTAAAGTCTCATTCTTAAATCATGGTAATGTGGGCAATACAAAACAAAATTAATCTAATTTTCAATCAGTTGTTTAATGTTGTTCAGGTTGTTTGTTATACAGGACATTCACTATCGAAACCACATATTTCATCAATCACCAAGCATGCCAGTCATATCCCAACCTCATCCCAAACTGGACTCTGCCTTGTGTTTGATACCTCAAGTAGACTAGTCATAATGTAATTAGAGATATCTTAAATTAGCATTTTGACTAGTCATAATGTAAAAAAAGATATCTTAAATTAGCATTTTCACTAGTAATAATGTAATGAAGAGATATCTTGAAATAACATTTCGGTTGGTCATAATGTCATGAGAGATATCCTAAATGCTAATTTACAATATCACTCATTACATTATGACTAGCCAAAATGCTACTTTAAAATATTTCAGATATCTGTAATGAGAACTACTGGAATTACCACTGCTAAGCCTAAACTGCTGCAGCAGCTGTAGTAGTGTTGTTGCTTGCCACTACTAATACCACGCGGCTTAAAAGTACTGCTGTAGCAGCAGCAGCAGCGGTACCCGTCGCATTCCCTGGAGCCCCTGGTAAAGCTCTTACTGTGGACTTTGACAAGGGCCTACAACTCTATAAGATTAGATAAGATAAGATAAGATAGCATTAAACGAAGCGCCACCACTATTGGCTTCAGCAGGGTGCGAACCGCACCTCGATCGCGACCGAGCGATCACCTTTTGTAGGCTCCTGGCTGGCAGGCTAGCTTCAGCGGGAGGCGAACCGCCTCTGTTCGTACCAACCACCACCTCTTCAACGAACCGCCAGACTGCACCTTTGGAGTGGCTGGCAGGTTGGCTTCAGCGGGAAGCAAACCGCGCCTCTTCGTACCAACCACCAGCTCTTCAACGAATCGCGTTCACTAGTCGCCACGCCACCTGGTCCAAACTATCAAAATTAGTGAGAAAAAATAATAGAAATACAGAGAAAGTCTCCAAACACGCCCATAAAGCGTCCAATACCTACTGGTCTGAAATTAGGGCCGTGTAAAAAGGTTCCCAAAGAGAGCCTCTTGCCGCGGTCCAAGCATCAGCTTTACCAGCGCCCAGGGGAGGATACCTTACCGAGGTAAGGTATGAAGCTCAAGACCTCGAACGCGGCCTTTTATCCCCTGGGCTGCTGCGACCAAACACCAGAATTCTGATTGTGATGTCATCAGTGCAGCTGAGACAGGCTCTGATTGGTAGAGCACAGTCCAGCTCCAATGATGTCATAATCAGTCAGAATGGAAGCATGCCGAAGCAAAGCCGTGTTCTGATTGGTTCCGATTGAATGCCCAAAATGAGTTTGGATTATTGTGTGATTGCTGAGTCAGCAATCACAGGTATAATCTTCTCACTCTTTGTTATTTTTCCGTACGTTTTTTGGCACCAATCTACTCCTTCATACTTTAAGCTAGAAACTCCATTCAAACTTCTAAATGTTCAGCTTGTTTAGGACATGCGGGCTTGTTTTCAACTTTTTGATATCTATTATACTTTTTAAGATATTCTACTTTTTTTCACTTTTTTTTTTATAAAGGAAGTCAATGGTCAAAGTCAGCACTTTTTGAACTCTAACTACTCGTTCATACTTTCAGCTAGAAACTTCATTCAAACGTTAAACTGTTCAGCTTGTTGAGGACATTATTACATGTATTCAACTTTTTTATATCTTTTATACTTTTTGAACTATTCAACTTTTTAGTACCTGTTTTTACAATGCAAGTCTATGGGAGGACTGTTAAAACCATGCCCTCTTTGAACTCTAACTACTCTTTCATACTTTAAGCTAGACACTCAATTCAAACTTTAAACGGGTCACCAGTTTTAGTACTTTATTACTCTTCTTCAGCTTTTTGATACCTTTTGTACTTTTTGAGAAATTGCAGTTTAAGTTTTATACTTTTTTCAACCTTTACAATGGGATCCTATGGAGCCAGCCTAGAGTGCGTGATGTCATAACACACTCTAGCAGACTGTACAAACTGTACTTTTTACTAATTCACACATTTTAAAACTGTGACAGTTCGCACAACTTTAACACTACATACACAAATTATACATCAAACCCTTCAGCTACTTCTGCTCTTACTCAAAATGTCAATATATCAGCGATGCGATGTATAGTTTTTGAGATATTAACGTTTGTTTGACACTAGTGTTTCACAGTAGTTTCTGCTGCACTGCTGCTCTCTTACACATGCAGCTCTTCTGCTTAATTCACTCTTCTCCATTTCAACATGTCTTTTACATATTTTCATACCTTTTTACTTCTTAGTATTATTACATTTTAGTACATTTTTAACATTAGTACTTGTCACTTTCTTACTTTGTTTTTTTTCTACTGAATATATACCTACTGTTCATACTCCTTGTACCCTTCACCTCTACCCTCTACCCTTCACAAAATAGCCTTCCTACTTCATACCTTTCATACTCCTTCCACCTTTTACACATAAGCCTTCCTACATATTTTCTTACTTTTGTACTTGTTACTATTATGACATTTTAGTACATTTCTAACATTATTACTTATAATTTTGACGCTCATTACAGTTCCTTCACAGAAGTGTTTTAAACTGCCACATTTCTCCCAGTTTTAACATGACATACACATATTATAGGCCTACTTTGGTTCAGCCGTTTCAGTTTGAACAGACGATCCACAGTCATGTTCAAAAACACGCACACACACACACACACACACACACACACACACACACACAGCTGCTGGTGCGTATATAGTACCAGTATGTGTACCAGTATGTGCAAGTACCAGTACTTGTGTAGTCTGCCACACACACTACACACCAGTACACATCCACCTGCACGCACACGCACCCGCACACACACACACACACACACGCACGCATGCACGCACGCATGCACGCACGCACGCACGCACGCACGCACACACACACACAAATTAACAATTTATTTATGTCCACACAGAAGAAAACGTACAAGGACACAAATATTGAAGGTGCAGTAAAGTGCATTCACAAAATCATGGACCAGTGGCATAGATCTTCACAATACAAAACATAATACTCAGTTCTCAGGGGTATAAGTAGCAGCGTCTCCGCCATATATGGCGGCTGCCAATAATAGCAGAGACAGCACAGTACTTTGCAAGCCGTTTAGCCGCCTTTTTGGGCATCCCAAGTTGTTGAAGCCCTCTTACAACCAACCTGTGAGTGTGTCCTAGGCTGCCAAATATGAAAACAAGTAGTCTGCACCTATAACCTAGCTCTAAGATGGTGTTTAGGAGTGGTTGGTATTTAATGACCTTGGTCATAAAGGCTTCCTCTAGGCTGGAGTCAAAGGTGCAGGCTACCTCTAAAACAAACACTTCTTTGGACTTTTCATTAACCACTACAACATCTGGTGTATTGGCAGACAGATGTGAAAAAGAGCCTGGGTTACTATTACAGAGATGAAACATGGAAGGTTTGACACAGGAATGCTTGTACATTCTCACTGAAGGTGAAAAATGGTTTGATAAGTCCTTCGCTATAAGGTCCACTATTCTGTCGTGACGTGCTATGTACATTCCTTTGTAAGCATAACAGCCATTCAAGATGTGTGACATTGTTTCCGTGACCTGTTCTGTGGTGTGATGCAAACAATGAGGAACCTGAGTAGTAGGAAACCAGATAGAAAGGTTGAGTCTGGTGGGAAGGACTTGTAGTCTGGCTTTTACTGTGAATGTGACGATGTCCTCATTGAGCACAGTGTTCTTAAGGAAAGAGTGAGAGACAGAATGATCAGTAAAGGGAAGACATGCAAGTTTTCCCTGAAGCTTAAGTCCAGTCCAGTGTTGTTGTTGTTGATATTGGTGAAAATCCATAAGAGTTCGCCGGGTACTTGTGGAGGTTAGCAGGTAACTGTGTTCACCGTATGTGGCTGTTGCCTTGACAGAGATGAGGGGGTCAGTTATACACACACACACACACACACACACACACACACACACACACACACACAGCTGCTGGTGCGTATATAGTACCAGTATGTGTACCAGTATGTGCAAGTACCAGTACTTGTGTAGTCTGCCACACACACTACACACCAGTACACATCCACCTGCACGCACACGCACACGCACACACACACACACGCACGCACACACACACACACACACACACACACACACATACAGACAGTTACTGGTACCAGTATGTGCGAGTCCCAGTGCGTGTATAGTCTGCCACATGCATTACACATCAGTACACATCCACCTGCATACACACACACACACACACACACACACAAACACACAACACACACACACACACACACACAGCCACTGGTACATATATAGGACCAGTATCAGCACCAGTATTTAGATGCAGTCAGTTGATGTTACCTATCCCTGTTTTACCAAGAGAGTGAGACAGAAACTGAAGAACAGGGAGAGAGCGAAGCAGATGAGACAGAGACAACAAGTGGAGACAGACATAAATATGTGACATAAATACAGCCATAGGATAAGAAAGAGGGAAAGAGGAGAGTGATAGACCAGTCACAGACAGCCAATAGAAAGGGTGAGCTGTACCCACACTAAACTGCACCAGTGTTTTTTACTGACAAGCCACAGTTTGCACTCTCAGCAATCACACGCATTTCCTCCAGAAAATGCACCTTTCTAGTTTCAAATAAAGTTTCAAATGATGTTGATAAGAGATGCTCGATACTATGTGATGAATGTGTAAAAAAAAAAAAAAAAGAAAAAAAAAGAAAAATCAACCTTAATAGACATTTTTTTTCATCAATTACTGAATGGTCCTCCATCTCTTTCATATAAATTATTTTTCTAGTCTGGATATTGTATATTTAGCTGCTATTTGTGCAGTTATTTTTATTTCTCCAATGGACCCCATGATGGCACCTGCTGTGGATGCTTGGAGATTGCACCCACAGCAACACCTCTTATTAAATTGTCATTTGAAGAAATATATATCTATATCTATATCTATATAGTATATGGTCCTTTGAAGAAAAAACAAATCAAATTACAATTTAAATAGATGCATATAACAAACTCTAGGTTTATAACATATATGTATATATAAGGAACTCATAACCTGGTCACACCAAATTCATAATACATATTGTGTATTGTGACATTTTCTGATACTAGGCCTACTATGATGTAATTATAATGTGCTTATGATGTTCTATTGCGTGTTAAGTATGTATATGACCTAGTATAGGTCATGATGTGTATGTATGTATATGATGTGTATGTATATGTATGATGTAGTGTGGTATATGACATATATATGATGGCATGCAAAGCCCTTTGAGACTTGAGTGTGGTAAAGGGCTATATAAATAAACAATACTAGACTGTAGTTGTTAAATAAATATAAAGGTCCCAGTGGAACATACATATATTAGTTATGACAGCATCATACCCTGCGCATGCCATATTTATGATTTATTATAGTATATTTGCAGATGCAGACGTGCATATGATGCCTTATAATGTGCTATAACCATCCATTAAAGTAAAGTGTAACTGGCATGCTTGTCATTGCTTCAGACTGATGAGTATTTTTGAAACTCACCACAACAAAAACACTTCCTACTTTCAGGCCAGGAATTCAATGCAATCCGACAAGGCAACTGTGCACACAGAACAAAGCTTCTAAAACCATCTAAAAATATTTTCTGAGCTGAGGAGATCTCCATGTGGCCTCAAAGGATCAGAATTATCACTTCTATTTAGTTCTAGTTCTTTGATACAAATGAGCTTCCATATGAAAGATCTGACTAAAACACAACTTACAAATCAAATTAAATATTTGATGAAAGGGTCTGAATTTGTCATTTCATAGCTCCAATATCTGAAGGCATGTATCACTGAGCTTTGAATTTGTCAGTTTAGAAAGTAATATATTTTGATGGTTTTTAAAGGTTTTCCATGCTGCTCAGTGTAAAAGCCCAAATTAACCAGGATAGCACTGTCAACCTGGGATTAAAACACAAACATATCGAGAGAGAGAGAAAGAGCAAGAGAGAGAGAGAGAGAGAGAGAGAGAGAGAGAGAGAGAGAGAGAGTGAGAAAGGGCAAGTGAACAGAAGCTATTTAGTATGGCAGGGGTCTGTGGATATGAGCGCTGTTGTCCATGACCTCCTCTCCTTATTTGCTGAGCGTCTGTCAATTCCCTTGCCTATGGCAGTCTAAAATGGGACAGAGTCTTGTCCTTGTTATCTCTTTTAGGTTTAAGCTTTCATTTTGTCCATTTAAAGCTTCTATTTGAAACTTTCTTGCAGGCTGAACTGGTGTGTGCTAGGGTTGGGCGATAGCAGGAATATATCGGCTATCGGCGATTGGCTGAGTCCATCGCCAGTTGATTTTTTTGGGCGATTTTTGTCATTTTATTTTGCTAATTTAATGGTCTAATTTGATGGTAAATAATTAACCTGTAAAGCGCAATTCAAAGTGTGCGCAAATAGGAACTGGCAGTTGGAGTTGGGCCATATTATGCACGTTCTTGTTGCACTGATTTCTGCCGAGTCTTTCACAAAACGGCAGTGAGTGACTAAATGACGATTAAGCCGTCTTTAGTGGTTGCTGTCCAATCGATTGGTGCTGAAAACCAACGTCAATTCATAAATCATATTTGAGAACTAGACCAAAAGCTGTATGTGCAGTTGTGCACCCTGATCATTTAATAGCATAATATGTTATCCCCACCTGTTTGTTCATTTGGAGGCTGCAAGCGGAGGCGTCCTTCATCTGACGGCATCTGACTTTTTCAAATAGTGTCGGACAGCAGTTCAATCTTTTGCCGGCACTCCCCCGGCACTCCTCCGGCACGGGGTTACTGTGGCTCAGGAGGTAGAGCGGGCCGTCCACTAACCAGAAGGTTGGTGGTTCGATCCCCAGCTCTTCCAATCCGCATGTTGAAGTGTCCTTGGGCAAGATACTGAACCCTAAATTGCTCCCGGTGGTTGTGCCAGCACCCTGCGTGGTAGCTTGCTGCCATCAGTGTATGAATGTGTGTGTGAATGGGTGAATGTAGGCATTGTTGTAAAGTGCTTTGAGTGGTCAGTAGACTAGGAAAGCACTATATAAATGCAGTCCATTTACTACTCGTTTGCAAAAACAGCAAATTACTTAATTGAGGTCCTTCGGCTTGCCAGTTTCGTCCAGTTTAAAACCAAAATAATCCCAAATAGGGGATTTTATATTCTTTTTGGCAACGAGCTCTTCCATGATTGTTCGCTGAAGATGGCGTGTGGGGAGTGGGGGACTCCCCCGCCGCCTGCGCGCGCCGCACACACACCTGCGCAAATATATCGGCAATATATGATGGGCTGACGGTGGCCGGTTGGAAAATTTTAACATATCGCCCAACCCTAGTGTGTGCGTGTGTTTGTGTGAGTGTGAATAATCTAGGCAAACAAGTTCAATAAAGTGTAAGGTGTATACTGTAAATATACCCCGTCTTGAGCGTAATGATCTCTGCAGGACCATATGGTCTGCTGAGTGAGTGCATGTATCGTACTGTGCGTACTGAGACAACTACAGTATCCACAGAATAGAACAGAGTAACTTATCATCCTGATTCTCTCAGGAGACCTGCGAAAAACATTACATTTGAATACATTTGGAACAGTCAGAACAACAATTAAAAACAAATCAAGCAAAGGAAAATGAATACAAGCAAATAAATAAATAAAACAGGAAGTGCAACTGATTCATTTTTCGAGTGACATGTCCGCTGTATGGAGGCGGCCAGACAGAAATGGATGAAACATATTAAGTTTGTGTATGGATGCGTCAATCTCTGTTCTTTGTCCGATTGAAATGCAAAGTGGAGGCGTCGCGTTTTTTGAAGAAAGGCGTCTGGATAATCTGTAAACACAGAAACCTGGATCTTGACAAGTGCAGCCTCCGTGCTTTTGCCATTCTCATTTAGCTACGCTTGCCAGCCAACTAAAACATCAATATCAGGATTCACAATTTGAATTGTGTTTCTATACAACCAACCAGGAAGCTGCACTATCATGCCAGGCCATACTAGTTCTGTTTCTGTCTGTAAATTGGTAAATTGGCTTTCATACAACTCTGGGAAGCTGTGTACAAATAAATTAGTTGCTCTTCCATTTTGAAAATCAGGAGAAAAGGTGAGTTTCACCTTCACCGTCTCTAGTGAACAGTTAACGGATAATTACTGCGGTCCTTTTCGACTTTTGACATGAAAATTATGTAAAAATACAGAGAACACTACGTAAAAAAGACGTACAGCCATACTTTCTCTCCGTCATCTGTCAGTTTATCAGCCCCATCCACCCCATCTATCAACATGAAGTAATGGGGATGGGCAATAATGCTTTTAAATTGAATAGAAATTTGCAAATGAGACAAAATCAATGCAGATAACATTGTAAGCTGTCAGCAACAAAAACATGATGAAATAATCTGCAAGACTGCCCATCATCTCAGAAGTTGCTTGTGCCTCATGACCTTTAAAGCTGTCTCAGTGACTGGCAAGACAAATCAAGCGCTCCTCAAGTAGCTATTTGAAACCATGTCGAAATAGATTTGTGCCTTGTTTTGCCCCACAGCCAGTACCCCACCCAGCCCATGACTAGTAGCACATGTGACGGCAGCAATCCAGTGGCAGAGCTGTGGAGGAACAGTCAAGAATTAGTAGTGCTGTCTCCATGGTAACTGCTAAGTGGAGCCGGCAGTGTTTTCACCCACCGAAGACCTGCCTTTGACACCGTGCCCTATGTAGTTAACCCTTGATCTCAGAAACACACACACAGGCACACACAGACACACATGAGCACACACACACGCATGTGAACACAGACGTCCACACACACACACACACACACACACACATATAGACACACACTCTCACGCTGTGCGGATTGAGTTGAGCTGGAGTTGACTGGGAGCCATCATTAAGCCTCTGACATGTAGCGTACAGCACTCTAGTATCCCCCAAGGCCCTGACTGAGGTTAACCAGGCTTTTCACACTCAGCCTTCCACTCACTGAATGGGGCAAAGGAAACTGTGGTGGCGAAGGAGCATGCTCTTTGGTGAATACAACCAAATTCACTGTGAAAAAAAGAGGGAAAAATCCCACTCTGGGAGACTTCCAAAGAGAGTGGAGATTGAGGATTTTGTCAGTAGCTAAAGTGCCATTGAAATGTGCACAGATATAAAATCGGATATTACACACTCTTTGCTTGCTCTGAAATCTCACCCATTTTTTTTTCTTTTCTCAGTTTAAGGGGGTGTGGTTAAAAAATCAAACTTGCACAGCAGGAGCTGTTTTGAAGGCTGAATATCTGCCTGTGCACGTCTTCTTCTCTGAAAGAGAATTTTATCCTGAGCTGCAGCGGCTGAGTGATGAGGGAAAGGTTACCTCCAGCCTTTTGTTGTAGCTGAGCTCATTGGCTAAAAGTGGCATGTAAATTCAGACAGGATTAGCATATATTAGCATGTGTTAGGGACTTGACCAGGGATTGGTGCAAACTTGTGCGGAGGGAGTGGGATTCCCTACAACTCTGTGAAGCAGGAGACAGGTATGGCAGCTATCTGCTGATATGCTAATGAGTTGTATCTCTGCACTACTATTCTCTGGTGTCAGGAGTCCACACTGACAAAAGAGATTATGTTCTGCATTTCAAAGATTAATACAGAAGCCTATTAAATATGAGTAAGAGGTGAATAAGTCAAGTATTTACCATTAATGACAAGTCATGCTTTAATGTTGCAATGGCCGTAATATTTAATGGTCTGGCCAATATGTAGTGTGAAAAAATATGTATTTAGTCCACTAATATCCCTTTCAACAATTTAAAAACACAAAGTCAAGAGGCTCTGACTAGATTGTGTTGTCATGATAAACTCATTCCATTGTTATCTTCATTTGTTGCCATGGACATGTACTGTTATAAAAGACATACTTGCCATGTTGGATTTCAATGTCTTATACTGTAATCCACTAATTTCCGAGTGACAAGTTAAGACGCACATTAAAAGTTTCAGTCATCAATACGATGACTGAAACTCGTGACGATTTTGTTCTCACAATATGTGCTGCAATAAGTATGTATTCATGTGTATGTTTTGTGTGGTGTTTGAATTCAGTGTTTTGAGGATGCTCGAGGCTCATGTGAAAACACACACACCTGTCTATGTGTAGCGACTTCTCATGATTGCAGTCATACAGAGCTACTGAAAGATGCTCAGTCTGAAACATCAAATTGGAGCAAAAGCTCCTGAGCTCACACTAAAAAATCACCCTGATGTCCTTCCACCTTATTCTTAGCTAAAATGGTCTCTAAAATAGTCTAACAGCATCGCCCTCTCTCCCTCTCTCCCCCTCTCCCTCCCACTCTCTCTCTCTTGCTGTCTCTCTCACTTATTTAGACACGCTGTCAGGGCAAATTTTAGTCAAAGTCCATCTTTACGTCAACACCATTGAGGTGTTAGAGGGCCGATGACCTATTAATAATGCCTCACTACTGCAGTGAATGCTGTGGTGGAGTATGCTGTATTATACTGTGGGCATTGATGTGACGGTAGGCGATGTTTGTGGGCTGCCGGTCAGGCCGGCTGCTGTTTTGGGCCAAGTCCATGGGGAACTGAGCTGGAATTCAATTTAGCTAAAGAACTACACTCGAGCTGCAACTCAAGTGCCTCCAACTCCCAGCGTCCCCCAGGGCAATCCGTGGGGAATAGTGTATCAGCCGCGTTCCTCAGGGGCGAACGAGGGAGAGCTCTCTCTTTTTATTCTCTCTCTCTCTCTCTCTCTCTACCATTCGCTGTAATCTGTATCCAGAGGAGGGCCTGTCTCACAGAGCATAACCCTCTGCCTTTCCCGTGATTTGGGGCCCAGACAGCTGTGGATTGGCAATGTGCAAATCTATCACAGGCAACACATGTCTGCGTTAAATTGGAGTGACGTGATTATTCCTCTGTTTCCTTTATGACTGGCAAACTGCAAGGGGCAGTCACGGTGCAGAGGCTGCTGCAACTCGGCAGAGGATGAAGGGAGAGAGGGGCAGGAGAAAAGAGTTAAACTCCCAATTATTATTCCTCTTTCGCCTTTTGACTGGGGAACCGCTTGGGCTGGTGAGAAACTGTTAACTGTTTCGGTTGGAGGAGAAGAGAGGAGAGAGGAAAAGAAAGGATAAGCCAAGAGAAGAGAGGAGAACGGAAGAGAAGAGAACAGAACAGAACAGAACAGAACAGAACAGAACAGAACAGAACAGAACAGAACAGAACCCTCCTGACAAGCTGGTGGAATAATTACAAAAATAAATAACAGATAGCTCTAAATGTATCCACACCCATACAGACTGTTTATTGCATAATAATCTACCCCATGCCATTACAGTAACTGTTATGTTATTATCATTATCATAAACTCTGATTCACATGCAGTGGAGGGACTGAGCCTGTGGCTAACACAATCCAAATACTACCACACCACACTCCCACTGATAGACTTAATCTGTGAGATCTGGACCACACACACACACACACACACACACACGCACACACACACACACACACACACAGAGTTTTCATGCAGAAAGCATCCATCATTACAGTGTTACCACTGTTAAGCGGTCCAGACATCCAGGGAGAAGAAGGGGTAAAAGCTGGAACTTTCCCCACTGAGAGACCAAGTCTCTAGGGCAGAAGAGTGGAAATGTGGGGTAGGAATGTGGGTCATGAAGGGTATATGCATATCAGTGCATCTGTGCCTAGTGAAATGTATGTGTGTATGTGTGTGTGTGTGTGTGTGTGTGTGTGTCCCTGGTGTCACTTCCCAGCATTAGTGGAGCACAGAGATCTCTCAAAGCCTGTAAACCAGAGAGAAGGTAAAAAAAAAAAAGTGCAATTAACGTCTGTCAGTCACCAGGCCTCCGTGTGGCAATAATACCCAACGCAAATGTCATGACCAAGCCTCAAGGCTGAGCAAACACATACACATACACACACACACACACACACACACACACACACACACACACACACACACACACACACACACACACACACTTATAAAGGGAGTAAATTCTCTCCAGGAGGGTAATATTCAGTTGACAACTTTATCACTACACAACCTCAGAGGATGGGCCTATTATTCTGGAAATGAGCCAAGATGCTGAAAATTCCCCCAACGCCCTCTTATTAAAGAGTGTAACTCAAAAGCCTCATAAAACCAATGGACATCAGCACGGAGGTGGTGGACAAACACATACACACACACACACACACGCAAATGCACACACATGCACGCACGAACACACACATACACAAGATGTATCACAAGACATATAAGGTGAATGACCTTATATGTCTTGTGATACATCTTGTGTAGGTAGCGTTTTAGAGGACAATGTGAGAAAAGTCACAACACTTTTGGCACAGCATACAGATGTTAAATCAGGCTGAATGACCTTACTTACACACACACACACACACACACACACAGGTTCTTGTTTCAGTGTTTGTTTCTCAAGTGGCTACGAATACGATTGCTAGCTAAATGCCCAAAATGTAAAATGTTAATGTGTTTTTGAAAACGCCTTTTTTTTTTTTTTTTCAGGATGCAAGCACAGTAGTTTCTTTGGGTCCTGCTGTGTTTGTGTTTGTGTGTTTGTGTGTGTGTGTGTATACAGGTATTGTTTCTCTCAGTTGCAAGTCATCTGTCAGCCTTAGATATCTGTCTCTTTATGGGGTCAACCTTTAGCACCCTGTAATCAACCATAATTACAAAAGGATTTTAAAAGGTCCATTTTAGTGTTGAGACTATTTTTCCAAACAAATGCATCGGGCTTATTTCTGTTGTTCAAGTAAAAATGAAGTTACCTGAACTCTTTAAAAATGAAGGTACTCTACCTGAACTCTGGCCACTTCTGCAAATGTGCTTTGTCAGCGAGACAAAACAAACCAAATGTCATCTTCCATGGCAGGAAATCAAACACTGATAATATACTTTGAAGGTGAAATGCAGCTCTAGGAGAGATAAAGCCAGTATGTAAAACACACAACTTCTATATATTTAAGTATTTTTCTGACTTGTGTAAAAGTCTTCAGATGAAAAATATTGCACATAGTAAAAATTATGATTAAAGGGAGCCTGCAGTACATAGGATTTTCCCAGGGTGTCATTCATTTGATCATTGTCAGCAGACACCAAGAGGTGATAGGAGAAGGGATAAACACAACACAACCTCCCATGTGCATGTAATGTCACCCATGCTGTTTGGATGTTCCTGTGAACTGGTGATTCTATGTTTGTCAGGATTTGAGACTTTAGAAGCAGCATGACTGTCGTCCCTCTATGCCATCAGACCTTGGTGAAAGTGGCTTTCTGTCATTTTTTAAAAATATATCTTTACTGATGTTTTCTTCAGGTAAATTTTCACATCATTTATTTGATCTATTTAACGTGTGCTTGATTTGACTTGAAGAGAACCGAGCAGTGAACCAAACGGCCTCAGTGGTAACATCACTCAACAGATTATATAAACCAAGAGCTCTGCTTGTTTTTTCAACTATTTTAAATCTTGTCAAGGTTGATTCAGGCTTGATGTGGATGCCATAAAGCGACGGGGGAAAGGAGGAAATGGTGAAGTGAAGCTTCTGGCTCTGTGTACAGTCATATTGAACACCCCCACTTTCAAGAACTGGGTTATGCACTGCTGAGTCACAGCCCTGGAACACATATGGAGCATAGCAACCTGCAAAAGGAGGAATGAGTATGTGCGTTCGTATATGGCAGCGACGCCACACACTCAACTGGAAGTGTTGGAGCAGCAGCTGGCCCTACGGCTGATGGCAAGGAGAGGTGACAAAAACTCTACGCTTCCTCTGGACATCAATTATCTGTGGGAGAATCAACTTGATCATTTCAACATTGTTTCTCCAGTTTGTCCCATCTGTTCATTTCAGAGACAAATGCAGCACATACCTGCCCCACCCCTCCACCCCCTACCACAGTAAATTATAAATACTGCAATATTGAAATGGAGACAAATTTTTAGAAGCATGGTTACGGCAATTTGTTTCAAAACAGTCTCAAATGCTCAAAGTCACATCTATGAGAGATTACAGGGGTGGAACAAAAACTGGAAACACCACATGAAAAAGCACTTTGAAGTAACCAAATACAATTACAAAAGCAGCTACACAGGCGAGTCATATTAAGTTGATCGCCAATTAGGAGTACTGTTCGCTTTAAACAGCGTCTGACAATCAGCACTTTTATATGTGAGATTTCAAAGCAACATCACGCAACTCACAGTTCCAAAGAGGCCAAATACCCAGTACCTGAATTGCAGGTGCATCTCTCACAAAAACTGCAAAATGACTCAATGAGACAAGTGGAACAGTCTCAAAAATCATGACAACATAGAGTATATACATGACATACATGATCAAAGTGCATCAGCAAGCAGTGGTTGCAATCCAGTGCTCACCAACAGGGTTAGATGGACACTTAATAGAATAGTTGATAAAACACCACAAAACTATGACCTCAAAAAATTTGCACAAATTTGAATCAACATATCTGTGAAATAATCTCAACAAAAAATGTCCATTGTGAGCTTCACGAAACTGCCATGTATGGCAAGTCTGTCATTTATCAGAAAAATACAAAGATGCATAACTTAGTATAAGGAACACTCTTAACAATTGAAAAATGTAATATGGTTTGATGAGTAATCGTTAGGTTTGGAGAAAGCCAAAGGATGTGCTCAATGGTATATGAGCAGCCATATACCATTATGGAGTTATTAATGAGCGCTCTGCATGGTTGTTTAACGGCCAAGGAATATGAGGTCATTTTACAGGACCAGGTGCACCCTATGGTTCAAACGCTGTTCCCTTTAATATCCATGATGTTCCTATAGTCCAGGATAATATACACACCCATACACACTGTTAAACTCATTTAAGAGTGGTTTCATGAATACCAGGATGAAGTCAAACGCCTTCCATGACCCCACCAGTCACCAGATCTAAACATCCTTGAACCTTTATGGGAAGATCTGGTGCGCAAATTGTGATGTGAACTTCCACTTACTTTGTCCCTAAAAGAACTGTAGGCTTTCTTTCTTCAAGAAAGGTCCAATATCCCACTACATACAGTTCAGGACTTGTATGACAGCAATCCACGCAGGACTGAAGGCAAAGGATGGCCCTAATCCTTATTAGATGCTTGAAATTCATATATTCTTAGGTGTTGCCATTATTTTGTCCACTCCCCGCATGTATTATGCACACCATAAACATATGATGGAATACAAGAGCTAAAGAAGGATTGGGGAATAGGTGGAACGGATAAAGAGAGTGATGTATATAGACTATGCATCAGTGCTGAAGGATGTCTTAGATGTAATAGAGTGTCGTTCGTCTCTCTGAGTGACTCACTGCTACAGGCTTCATTACTCTCATCACCGCTCACAGATGCGTATGTGTCCATGTGTTTCTGTGCATGGAAGTGTAAGAATCCAACTACTGTATGTGTGTGTGTACAGTATGTGTGTGAGAGTGTATGTTGAATCTATGCATGTGTAAAAACCCTTACAGGCTGCAACTGAATTCTTGGCAGGTACTTTAGTGCCTCAGTAACTCCCGCATGTCTGTGCATGACAGTGCTATAGTATTGAGTACAGAGCTGGAAAACGTTGCTGCACATGCAAAAATGTATCATGTTTTTAGAAGAAAAAAATATTCCTGTGTTCTGTTTGATTGTATACTAAACCAGAGGTCTTTTTGCAGCCAGTGTTTTCATACCGCTGAGGAGTGCTTACATGATCTTGATGCACCAAAGATGTTTATTATGAATAATAATAGATATGCTCAGAAATTAGGACAATGCAAGACACCTGACAAGCACAAAATTACCTCAATATACTGTGAACTCAATGTAATGTTTGAGGTCCGATTGTTTTCTACAGCTTTGTGTGGTTGACTGTTATTGGTTTTAATGAGGTGTGCTGTGTGTGTATGTGTGTGTGCATGTGTGTGTGTGCATGAGTGTGTGTCTGGGCACGCACACTGGAATCTCAGTACATAATGTTTTTCCCGGACACAACTTCTTCTCATGCCATTTTCTCTGTACTCCCATTATCAATCAGAGGCTGCTGTAGGCATGCCATCGTGAAGGAGAAGAACGGGTGGGTGTTGAAAGGGAAAGAGAGAAGAGCTGGTGAAGAGGAGTGTGAAGAGGAGAGGATTAAGTATCACCCTTCTGGCCTTAATGCAGCTCTATGGCGACTTTGTCACCCTAGGACATACATACATGCATAGCTTCACCTCCCTCTAATAACAACAAAGTGGAGAGACGGAGCTACAGTGTCAGGAGCTATGATGGAGCAATGCATGATGGGGCATAAAGTACTGATGGCTATTGTCTGTATGAATATGAGATGAATGAAATGAAATCAGAACTGTATTTCTGTGGTTGCAAGATGAGGAGAAAATTGTCTATCTCCATATGAGTGGAAAACACATCAGCACACACACAAACACACACACACACACACACACATGCTCATTATGCACCAACACATTTATGCACAGATAGGCACTCTCTGATACATAGTGGGGCTATAGCACAGAGACTTGACCACCCGTTGCAGTGAGAGAGGGGAGAAGAGACAAGAATGACCTTTTTTAGAACAAGAGAAATGGGAGACTTGGCAGATAGAGTGTGCAGGCGTGCGTGTGTGTGCTTGTGTGCATGCGTCTGTGTGTGTGACTGTATGTGTTTTGTGTGTGAGGCCACTTACCATCAGTTAGCCGCCTGCTGCTGACAGTGCTGTATAGCCGAGCCACAGCAGAGCGATCTGGGACCATGCTTTGACATTTTCAACTTGATTCATTGATTCATGGTTGGCAACCCTGGTGACATACACACTTTAACCAGCTACACAGCCTAGCTGCACATCCACTTGTAACGCATGTAGTATGTTGTATGGACTCATTCACAAAGGTTGGGAGCGTAGGAACATTCATCTGGTCCATGATGCAAAGCTTTACGGTAAACTATTGGCCGTAAAAACCCTTCCTCTTTTTACCCACCCTCAAAAGAGATTACTTATGTTGAGACCCTGTTATTGAGAAGCTCAGACAATCTTTCATAATCTTAAATGAAAAAATAAATCCTTCTGCATATAAATGTGATTGAGACAAGCGTGTGCTTTCTGTGCTGGTAATATTCCTGGGGCAGCCTCGCCAGTGCTAAATCCAGATTTGTCCCATGGGCTCCTCACTCTAAGCCCTTGGTGTGAGGGGGGGAGGGTGTTCTTGAGGATAACTCCTAATGCTGCTCTGTTTACAATAGCATTATGGGAATCTGTGTATGGGCCAGACACCAGTGTCTGTGATTAACAAAGGGGAGGCAGCTCATTTTCAAGCTGACGACATGGTGAAGGTACACTGTATCACTCTTCCACTGAGTTGGCCACTTGGAGTGCAAAGTGAGTCACTTTAACCCCCAAAAACTTGCTGGCTGCGGTTATGCGTTGTGAAATAGAACAATCACACCACACAGAAGAAAGCATTCAAATTTCTCTGAGTATTCAACAGTATATCCATCACTTAGTATTCATATTTCCTGGAGCTATCTCAATTTGGGTGCATTATGTGGGGCTCAATATGTTATGCACATTTATCATTCTGATGTGACATCATGAGGACACACATTCGCTCTGCTTGCTGCGCCACACACATGCAGTCTGTTTGCGTGGCGCTCAACAGAGTTTTGAATCCAAAAAGTGATTGTGGAGACAGAGTCATAAATCTATGTCCCCTAGGCCCACATCAAAGAGAGATATATAACCACAGGCCATTATATTATTTGTGTGTGTGTGTGTGTGTGTGTGTGTGTGTGTGTGTGTGTTTGTACAGTATGTGTGGGCGTGCGTGTGTGCAGGCGTGCATATATGCGTGTGTCGCTGGCAGGGAAATATACAGCTCAGTATTATCTGTATGCGCTCTGCAAATCAACTCACTTATCCGGACAGCTCTATAATAATAAAGGCAACTTCTCTCTGACTGAGTGGGTCCCGTCTCTATTCTACCCGCGGGAGGCTGCCCAGATTCTTTTATGATTGTAAGAAAGAAAGTCCATGATGATTACATAAATCACAGCAGACATGCAATGTTAGTGTATGTGTATGGGAAGGAGCGAGAAACCAACCAAACTCAGGTAGAGAGAGCGAGAGAGACACAAAAATGAATATGCGTGCATGCGTGCATAAATATGCAGGATCAGATTCTTCTAATTATGGTACATCGGTACCATTGTTCTATACACTCATATGCCCCTTCCATTCCTGTAGAGTCCCTTTCACTTGATTGGCTAATTGGCTAATAGGATGGACATGATGTAGCCAAATGTCACCCTGCTACTGTTTCTGAGCCTATCAAATGAAGGAAGTAATTGAGTGATGTTCTCTCCACCATTTGCCAATTAGCTCCCTGGTCGTCAGCCATCAGGACCTTACCTTCCGGCAGTACACAGTCCGTTAGAGTGAGCACCATTAGCAACATGGACATGGCTGTGTGATACAAAGCCATTTTAAAACCATGAACAGTGCTCTACTTTGCATAAGGCTGTGTGTGTGTGTGTGTGTGTGGGTGTGTGTGTGTGTGTGTGTGTGTGTGTGTGTGTGTGTGTGTGTGTGTGTGTGTGTGTGTGTGTGTGTGTGTGTGACGCAGGGCTCTGTGTCACAAAAGTCAATTAAGTTAAGTCAATTAGGGTGCAGAGTTACACAGAGCTTTAGTTAGCTAGAGTTAGTTAAGAACCACGGACAGACATCTATTATAATATACAGTCAGTTCAGCACCACAGGCAAGGATCTATTATAGGATAGAGTTTCAGGACCATGGATAGAGCACTGCTACAGTGTTTTTAAAAGATTCTTGTGTCCCCGCAATTTATTTATTTTTGCATTGCACTGCATTGCAATTACACTGAATTACACTGTTTTTGGTCACAATCCTATAAACTAGTATATAAAAGTACAGGCCGATTGCAGTCTGAGGAATGTCAGCCTGCTTGCCTGGTAGAGACTTGGCAAGGCTCTTCAGCGCCATGGAAAGGGCTGAAAAAGATTAGGACTGTACGAAAAAGGCATATTTTTTTCAGTGACATCTATTTACCAAACTCTCACTAAAGTGTTGAAAATTGTTGAAAATGTGTGGCTTATGAAGACATTTTTTGACTGTAGTCGCCCTTAAGTACTAAAGAGACCGGCACGTTCAGCCAATTCATTGGCCTTAAGAGGTAAGTACTCAATAATGGCAAATTGGACATGATTTTGGCTAGCATATCAAATAATGGGGCAATAAGGCCCAGGCCACAAAAATCCAGAATTATCCATCAAGGGATGTCATATGGAAAATGCATTTCTAAATGATTTTACCTTCAACAAATTCCTGACTGTAGCAATAAGTGAGCCTCCACCCTTGATTTCTCCCTGTCTATTCTCCTAGTCTATTTCTCTTTCTGATGGTCTCTGTAGCTCTAGCGCTGTTATCATTCACTTCCATCTTCTTCGCTGCAAACTTAAAGTGAATGAAAAGTGTCAGTCAGAGGAGTTCTTCAATAACACTGTGGAAGTCGAGTGCAGCAGCTAATCATCTGATCTAATTTTGGTGTGTTTGCCATCTCCATCTCTATCTTTAACCAGACCTCCAGGCCACTAGCACAGTCTACACAGGAAACCGAGCAGGGAGCGAAGAAATCAAGGCCCTCCCCTTTGCTCATGATATGTGTCAGCGGCGGCGGCGGGAGGGGGTTATTTTCATAATCTGAGCCTCTTTCATTACCATGCAAGATCGGGGAGAGGGAGAACTTCTGCCCTTTGGATCACATAACCAGATAGATGATGGCAGGAGAATGGGAGCTAGGAATAACCCTGCTGTGACACACACACACACACACACACACACAGTGCATGCACACAGGCATGCACAGTCAAGGACACATGCACATACTTAATAAAAGCCATATTAAAAGCACCTCAAAGTTGTATGCGTATACACAGGCAAGCAAGGAGACACGGAGGCTCAGAAATTATGCACATACATACACCTAAGCAGTAAATAAACACACTGGCATACACATAAATCCTGATTGTGAATGTGATAAAAGAACAGGGCATGGCGAAGACAGAATGTTTGCCCATATAAGGACAAGCATGTCTAGTCCAATAATATACTGTGCAGAATGGGGACTGCTGGGGCTGGCAGAGGGTTGCTTGGCAGTAATTACTGGAATATGCACACAGATACACACATACTCACATATACACACACACACACACACACACACACACAGACAAAGACACAGACACACACACACACAGATGAACATCACAAGAAGAAGGAAAAGGGCCTCACTAAGAAGGAGACAGCGAATGCCTGTCTCACAGTAGCTTTGGAAGATCTACATTTGATGGCTAAGGTTATAGGTAGCTGCACTTTCTCTCAACCCATATTAAAACAAAGTTTGATGAAGGAGAGAGCAGACAGAGAGAGAGAGAGAGAGATACGAAGGGGGGAAGAGAGAAAGTTCTTTTCAGGTCAGCTCTCGGTTGCCAGGGTCCTGCATTAATTAGACAGGGTTGTGTATGTATGCGTGTGTGTGTGTGTGTGTGTGTGAGAGAGAGAGGGAGAGAGAGAGAGAGGGAGAGAGAGAGAGAGAGAGAGGGAGAGAGAATGTGTGCTATTGCATGTGTGTATATGTCTGTGGGTGGTGCGAGTGTATATGTGTGCATGCTAGAGTGTGTAGTTAATTGGACAAGAAAGCAGTGTGTGCAGAAGACAGAATGAGCCTCTCTCTTTCTAGCATATCCTCTCTCGGCCAGACCTTTGTCATAAATCCAGATGAAGATTTACTTGACAACAGCAATTGACCTTTTCCTTCATTTAGTCCATACCATATCACAGCTGAATACTGAGAGGAACTTACTGGCAACCGGACAGAGAGAAAGAAGTAGAGAGAGAGTGTGTGTGTGTGAGAGAGAGAGAGAGAGAGAGGAGATGGAGAGAGAATGAGAGAAAGAGATGAACCCATCATTAAGCAGGCAGGAGGATGGATGGGTGCATGGATGGATGGACACCTTTGACAGATTGTCAAACACACAGGTAGACTTGAAAGACAGAATGACAGACAGAGACCGAGTAAGAAAGCAGGGCTATATGGATAAAACAATTATCCACTATTACTTCACTTTCTGACAGTAGGATAATCTCTCCTCACACACATCATCTGTTGGCAAACAATAATTAAACTGTGAATAAATGAAGTTAAGGGCCTTGTGTACACTTCCTATTACAAGAAATTAATTTGATACTTTATACCTAGATCACAGGGTCTGGTACAGGGATTTGGTGTCTTGCTAAAGGGCGGATCATACCGACACCAGGCTTGAACCGGCCTCATCCGGATGGAGGACAGTTCCTCTAACCACTAGGCCACCCTGCCACCCCAGCATATGGCCTGCATTTTGATTACCTGTCTCCATAATCACAGCTTGCAAATTAAAGTGGTTTGCTTTTGTGCTTATGAGCGGAAACATCCTGGCACATAACGCGTTTACTAAATAGGAGAAATACTCAGGTCCTAAAAGAAAATGTTGTCATGCAAAGTCTCACCCTCTGCCTCTAGTTCTGATGCAAAAAATAACTTGGCAAGGTTTCAGTAGGCCCTCGCTTGCAGAGCGGGTAGCCACAGCTTTCCTTTCCCCGCGGAGTATGATTAAACACAAAATGTTACAGAATGTGGCTTAGGGGGATATGCAAGGTAACAAATTATAATATAGCAAACTGGGCCTCTTCTTTTTAAAGTCGCAAAAATTCCTTGTAAAACCCAGACAAACGTAAAGAGAAGCTTGTGTTTGTTGGTGGGCCAT